>NW_027439012.1:0-69332 GCF_040939455.1 Microcebus murinus | reverse complement strand
AGCAGCTCCAGATGTTAAACCAAGGAGAAGCCAGGGAGTTCCCAACGCCCCAGGTGTCCTCAGCCCACGACTGGCTGCTGTGGGAATGCGAAGCCCGGCTCCTTGTCTCAGAGCGGGACAACCAGGAGGTGTGACGTACACCCCGGGGTTCCCAGGAGGATCAGGCTGAAGCTGGGACTTGGCCTCAAAGTGTCCCCTCGCATGGCCACCCCCTTCCCCTTCCTGCTCCTCTACTCCTGGTGCCCCTCCATCCAGGGGCCAGACCTTAAAGAGTCACCGCAAGAGAATCCTGGTCCCCAAGGAGCCTTCTGGGGGACCGGTGCTGAGAGAGGTTGTGGGCATGGCCCGCTGGGGCTCTGCCCGACCCAGGGCTGAGAGATGCAACCTCCCAGCTCTGGGTCCCTGCAGGAAGCGTTGGCAAGCACAGGGCCGGTCCTCCAAAGGCCCAGGTGCAGGGAGCCCAGGCCAAGCAGCCTGTGGAAGAAGCCACTTGCCCTGCCACCCCGGGAACACGACTGCAGGCCCCGGCCCTTCCCACCTCCTCCTCCTCCTCCTCTTCCCCCCCCGCCCCCCCCCCGACATGGCACAGGGCTCAGAGACACCTCAGACTCTTGCTACCCAAAGTGCAAAGGGCATCAGTTGCTCCTCTAACCCCCCCCCCCCCCCCCCCCCGCCCAGCAGACCGCGTTGTCCAGCCAGCCCCCGGGCCTCCCTGGGGTGCCCAGCACAAAAGCGCAGACACCCACCGGACCCTCAATCTCAGCTTTCGGATGTTTTTGCCACTCTAAGGACCCGCAGGCCAGCTGGGCCTTCGGGCAGGACAGAGAGCCCCGGAATCCGACGTGGAGAGCTGCGTGTACGTCCCCATCAGGAGGCGGTCCCCACCTCCGCGACTCTCCCCTTGCGGGGAGCGGCAGCCGCAGGGCCTCAGGGAAGACACCAGGCTGGGTCCCCGCGGCACAGCGGGGGCCCCGCACGCGACTTAGGGACGGCTGCTGGAGACTGCTGCGGCCACCCTGCTGCCGGGTTTCTGGAGGGCTTCCTGGAAGCAGCGTCCACACCAAGCCCTTGGAAGGCCCAGGCGACGGAGGAGCCGGTCAGGCAGGGGCCGAGGACGGTGAGAGGCCGGACGGGCGGGAAGGAGCATGTCAGGCAGGGGCAGAGGACGGTGACAGGCCGGGCGGGAAGGAGCCGGTCAGGCGGGGGCCCGGGACAGTGACGGGCCTGGGCCTGGCCGGGGAGGAGTGCGTCAGGCAGGGGCAGAGGACACGGGCTGGGTAAGGGTTAGGGTGACAGTTAGGGCACAATTCACACAATCGCAAAGATGTGGAAGCGACCCGAGTGCCCATCCATCCAGGAGTGCATTAATAAAATGTGGCGCGTGGACACCACGGAGTGCCATTGGGCTGTGAGGAGCAGCGGTGAGAGGGCGCCTCTCGTGTTCTCCTGGCCAGAGCTGGAACCCGTTCCAGTAAGCCAAGTATCCCAAGAATGGACACACGAGCGCCCCGTGAGCGCGCTCACCAGCAAATGGGTACGAACGGATGGACACCTAAGTGGACAGAGAGGAATCACCTTCATCATCGGGTGGGTGTCGGGCGGGTGGGGGGAGGGGAGGGGCATACACCTCCATTAGGAATGGGGTGGGTGCGCACCGACTGGGGGATGGGCGCACTTGAAGCTCTGACCCGAGGGGGGAGGCTGGGAGAGGGCAACGTACCCGACCTTAACATTGGTGCCCCCACAATACGCTGGAACAACATGAGAGGTAAATGAATAAGAACACAGGGGGGAGGGGGGCACGGGCAACACATGTCACCTGAATACTTGTACTCCCATCATCTGCTTGAAAAGAGAGAGAAAAGAAAATGCAATGAGAGAGGTAAGAGACACTTTTTAAAAATAACGACTCCAAAGAGAAAAGTAAAAGGAGGCCTGTGGAGCAGGTCTGGGTGTGACTCCGGATCCCCCAACATCAGCTGCCACCACCAAAGATTCCTACGTGGAGCCCATAGAACCCCAAAAGCAACGGGACGAGTTCTGGTCCCATACTCCCTCAAAATGACATCCTGGCCTCCTTCTGGAACTCCCTCCCCTCTCAGACTCTCAAGGTTTCCTCCAGCGTGTCGGTTCCCACAGAGCAGACCTTTGGTCTGAGACCTGACAGTCCAGATGCCACGCATGCTGCCGCGTGGCGGCGGTGTCGCGGCTTGGGACAAGAGGAGGCCCCACGGTGCGGGCTGGGGCGCCAGGCACCCCACGGCGGGCGCTGAGGGTGGGGGTGACCCCCACCCCGGGCCGCCGCCGCGCTCCCAGAAAGGGGACAGAACAAGAGGCAAAAAAAAAAAAAAAAGAAGAAGAAGAAGCCTACGGCACCCGGTATTCCCAGGCGGTCTTCTCCCATCCAAGTACTAACCAGGCCCGACCCTGCTTAGCTTCCGAGACCAGAGGAGACCGGGGGGCGTTCAGGGTGGTGTGGCCCTAGACGGCGGAGGGCGCCCCTGCCCCGCTCAAGATCCCAGCGTCTCTGCGCTTCCCCGCCGCCTCCTCCCGCCCCAGGCCCCGCGCCCGGCCGGGCCTGTTGAGTTCGCCGGCCGGGTCCGGCGGGCTCCGAGGGACGGGGGTGACGGGCCGGGCCGGGCGGCCGGGGCGGGGGGCTGTCTCTCTCTCCACACACACACACTCACACTCACTCACACTCACACAAGATGCGCCTCCACGGCTGGACCCGCCAAGGTGGAGCCCTCCCAGCCCCCCTCGTCTCCTCGCCTGGCCTCCTTCACCTACCCGCTGCCCACCCCCAGCGCGTCGCCGCCGCTGACTGCGCACGCGCGCACCGGCACCGGGCGCTCGCCCTTTGACCCCAGCCAGGGGCCGCCCTCCCCCACAACCCCTTTCAGCTGTGCCCCCCGCCCTGTGGGCGGGCTGCCGCCTATTCCCCCGGGCCAGGGCTGGGGCACAGCGCAAGGGGGAGGGGAGCGAGTGTATGGGGCATCTCTCTCTGGGGATGTGTCCCATGGGTGGGGTGGGGTGGGGTGGGGTGGCGTGGTTTGTGGGGCGCTGAAGAAATCAGTCCCCTCCATCTCCTACCTCTGGAAAACGCCCAAGCCCTTGGAGAACTGCCGGCACCGCGACCGTGGGGGCCGGGACCCTCCTCTGTGTCCTCCTGTGGCCCGGTCCAAGGGGCCTGGGCCTGGCCGGGGCTGCATTGGACCCCGACCACCCTGGCGTGTGGACTCGCTAAAAATCGGCGATTAGATATTGGATTCCAGCTTCCTTGAGGTCATTTCACTAATGAGTGCACCGGAAAGAGTTTCCTAATCCATCTGTGAGGGTGGCAACTGAAAGAGAATTTGAAAGCTGACAGAATAGGCGAGGGAAGGCATAGGAGATTTCCACACCCAGCAAGGAAGACTTTCCCGAAATGGAAGAAAGAAAGGAGCAAACAGAGACACCGGTAGCCCGCCCGGAAAAGAGTCTGCCCCTGAGAGAAAGTACCCTGACCAGGTTCACCCGTGGGTGGGTGGCCAGCTAGCGGCATTCAGAAGAGCGAGGCCCGCAGTCTGTGCGGAAGACACCTGCACTCGGGTGTGTGTGGCGGCACGATTCACAAGCAGCTCCAGATGTTAAACCAAGGAGAAGCCAGGGAGTTCCCAACGCCCCAGGTGTCCTCAGCCCACGACTGGCTGCTGTGGGAATGCGAAGCCCGGCTCCTTGTCTCAGAGCGGGACAACCAGGAGGTGTGACGTACACCCCGGGGTTCCCAGGAGGATCAGGCTGAAGCTGGGACTTGGCCTCAAAGTGTCCCCTCGCATGGCCACCCCCTTCCCCTTCCTGCTCCTCTACTCCTGGTGCCCCTCCATCCAGGGGCCAGACCTTAAAGAGTCACCGCAAGAGAATCCTGGTCCCCAAGGAGCCTTCTGGGGGACCGGTGCTGAGAGAGGTTGTGGGCATGGCCCGCTGGGGCTCTGCCCGACCCAGGGCTGAGAGATGCAACCTCCCAGCTCTGGGTCCCTGCAGGAAGCGTTGGCAAGCACAGGGCCGGTCCTCCAAAGGCCCAGGTGCAGGGAGCCCAGGCCAAGCAGCCTGTGGAAGAAGCCACTTGCCCTGCCACCCCGGGAACACGGCTGCAGGCCCCGGCCCTTCCCACCTCCTCCTCCTCCTCCTCTTCCCCCCCCGCCCCCCCCCCGACATGGCACAGGGCTCAGAGACACCTCAGACTCTTGCTACCCAAAGTGCAAAGGGCATCAGTTGCTCCTCTAACCCCCCCCCCCGCCCAGCAGACCGCGTTGTCCAGCCAGCCCCCGGGCCTCCCTGGGGTGCCCAGCACAAAAGCGCAGACACCCACCGGACCCTCAATCTCAGCTTTCGGATGTTTTTGCCACTCTAAGGACCCGCAGGCCAGCTGGGCCTTCGGGCAGGACAGAGAGCCCCGGAATCCGACGTGGAGAGCTGCGTGTACGTCCCCATCAGGAGGCGGTCCCCACCTCCGCGACTCTCCCCTTGCGGGGAGCGGCAGCCGCAGGGCCTCAGGGAAGACACCAGGCTGGGTCCCCGCGGCACAGCGGGGGCCCCGCACGCGACTTAGGGACGGCTGCTGGAGACTGCTGCGGCCACCCTGCTGCCGGGTTTCTGGAGGGCTTCCTGGAAGCAGCGTCCACACCAAGCCCTTGGAAGGCCCAGGCGACGGAGGAGCCGGTCAGGCAGGGGCCGAGGACGGTGAGAGGCCGGACGGGCGGGAAGGAGCATGTCAGGCAGGGGCAGAGGACGGTGACAGGCCGGGCGGGAAGGAGCCGGTCAGGCGGGGGCCCGGGACAGTGACGGGCCTGGGCCTGGCCGGGGAGGAGTGCGTCAGGCAGGGGCAGAGGACACGGGCTGGGTAAGGGTTAGGGTGACAGTTAGGGCACAATTCACACAATCGCAAAGATGTGGAAGCGACCCGAGTGCCCATCCATCCAGGAGTGCATTAATAAAATGTGGCGCGTGGACACCACGGAGTGCCATTGGGCTGTGAGGAGCAGCGGTGAGAGGGCGCCTCTCGTGTTCTCCTGGCCAGAGCTGGAACCCGTTCCAGTAAGCCAAGTATCCCAAGAATGGACACACGAGCGCCCCGTGAGCGCGCTCACCAGCAAATGGGTACGAACGGATGGACACCTAAGTGGACAGAGAGGAATCACCTTCATCATCGGGTGGGTGTCGGGCGGGTGGGGGGAGGGGAGGGGCATACACCTCCATTAGGAATGGGGTGGGTGCGCACCGACTGGGGGATGGGCGCACTTGAAGCTCTGACCCGAGGGGGGAGGCTGGGAGAGGGCAACGTACCCGACCTTAACATTGGTGCCCCCACAATACGCTGGAACAACATGAGAGGTAAATGAATAAGAACACAGGGGGGAGGGGGGCACGGGCAACACATGTCACCTGAATACTTGTACTCCCATCATCTGCTTGAAAAGAGAGAGAAAAGAAAATGCAATGAGAGAGGTAAGAGACACTTTTTAAAAATAACGACTCCAAAGAGAAAAGTAAAAGGAGGCCTGTGGAGCAGGTCTGGGTGTGACTCCGGATCCCCCAACATCAGCTGCCACCACCAAAGATTCCTACGTGGAGCCCATAGAACCCCAAAAGCAACGGGACGAGTTCTGGTCCCATACTCCCTCAAAATGACATCCTGGCCTCCTTCTGGAACTCCCTCCCCTCTCAGACTCTCAAGGTTTCCTCCAGCGTGTCGGTTCCCACAGAGCAGACCTTTGGTCTGAGACCTGACAGTCCAGATGCCACGCATGCTGCCGCGTGGCGGCGGTGTCGCGGCTTGGGACAAGAGGAGGCCCCACGGTGCGGGCTGGGGCGCCAGGCACCCCACGGCGGGCGCTGAGGGTGGGGGTGACCCCCACCCCGGGCCGCCGCCGCGCTCCCAGAAAGGGGACAGAACAAGAGGCAAAAAAAAAAAAAAAGAAGAAGAAGAAGCCTACGGCACCCGGTATTCCCAGGCGGTCTTCTCCCATCCAAGTACTAACCAGGCCCGACCCTGCTTAGCTTCCGAGACCAGAGGAGACCGGGGGGCGTTCAGGGTGGTGTGGCCCTAGACGGCGGAGGGCGCCCCTGCCCCGCTCAAGATCCCAGCGTCTCTGCGCTTCCCCGCCGCCTCCTCCCGCCCCAGGCCCCGCGCCCGGCCGGGCCTGTTGAGTTCGCCGGCCGGGTCCGGCGGGCTCCGAGGGACGGGGGTGACGGGCCGGGCCGGGCGGCCGGGGCGGGGGGCTGTCTCTCTCTCCACACACACACACTCACACTCACTCACACTCACACAAGATGCGCCTCCACGGCTGGACCCGCCAAGGTGGAGCCCTCCCAGCCCCCCTCGTCTCCTCGCCTGGCCTCCTTCACCTACCCGCTGCCCACCCCCAGCGCGTCGCCGCCGCTGACTGCGCACGCGCGCACCGGCACCGGGCGCTCGCCCTTTGACCCCAGCCAGGGGCCGCCCTCCCCCACAACCCCTTTCAGCTGTGCCCCCCGCCCTGTGGGCGGGCTGCCGCCTATTCCCCCGGGCCAGGGCTGGGGCACAGCGCAAGGGGGAGGGGAGCGAGTGTATGGGGCATCTCTCTCTGGGGATGTGTCCCATGGGTGGGGTGGGGTGGGGTGGGGTGGCGTGGTTTGTGGGGCGCTGAAGAAATCAGTCCCCTCCATCTCCTACCTCTGGAAAACGCCCAAGCCCTTGGAGAACTGCCGGCACCGCGACCGTGGGGGCCGGGACCCTCCTCTGTGTCCTCCTGTGGCCCGGTCCAAGGGGC
This sequence comes from Microcebus murinus, assembly GCF_040939455.1. NCBI lineage: Eukaryota > Metazoa > Chordata > Mammalia > Primates > Cheirogaleidae > Microcebus > Microcebus murinus. The sequence goes on along the minus strand of NW_027439012.1, from coordinate 62,544 downwards.
CTGGGCCTGGCCGGGGCTGCATTGGACCCCGACCACCCTGGCGTGTGGACTCGCTAAAAATCGGCGATTAGATATTGGATTCCAGCTTCCTTGAGGTCATTTCACTAATGAGTGCACCGGAAAGAGTTTCCTAATCCATCTGTGAGGGTGGCAACTGAAAGAGAATTTGAAAGCTGACAGAATAGGCGAGGGAAGGCATAGGAGATTTCCACACCCAGCAAGGAAGACTTTCCCGAAATGGAAGAAAGAAAGGAGCAAACAGAGACACCGGTAGCCCGCCCGGAAAAGAGTCTGCCCCTGAGAGAAAGTACCCTGACCAGGTTCACCCGTGGGTGGGTGGCCAGCTAGCGGCATTCAGAAGAGCGAGGCCCGCAGTCTGTGCGGAAGACACCTGCACTCGGGTGTGTGTGGCGGCACGATTCACAAGCAGCTCCAGATGTTAAACCAAGGAGAAGCCAGGGAGTTCCCAACGCCCCAGGTGTCCTCAGCCCACGACTGGCTGCTGTGGGAATGCGAAGCCCGGCTCCTTGTCTCAGAGCGGGACAACCAGGAGGTGTGACGTACACCCCGGGGTTCCCAGGAGGATCAGGCTGAAGCTGGGACTTGGCCTCAAAGTGTCCCCTCGCATGGCCACCCCCTTCCCCTTCCTGCTCCTCTACTCCTGGTGCCCCTCCATCCAGGGGCCAGACCTTAAAGAGTCACCGCAAGAGAATCCTGGTCCCCAAGGAGCCTTCTGGGGGACCGGTGCTGAGAGAGGTTGTGGGCATGGCCCGCTGGGGCTCTGCCCGACCCAGGGCTGAGAGATGCAACCTCCCAGCTCTGGGTCCCTGCAGGAAGCGTTGGCAAGCACAGGGCCGGTCCTCCAAAGGCCCAGGTGCAGGGAGCCCAGGCCAAGCAGCCTGTGGAAGAAGCCACTTGCCCTGCCACCCCGGGAACACGACTGCAGGCCCCGGCCCTTCCCACCTCCTCCTCCTCCTCCTCTTCCCCCCCCGCCCCCCCCCCCGACATGGCACAGGGCTCAGAGACACCTCAGACTCTTGCTACCCAAAGTGCAAAGGGCATCAGTTGCTCCTCTAACCCCCCCCCCCCCCCCCCGCCCAGCAGACCGCGTTGTCCAGCCAGCCCCCGGGCCTCCCTGGGGTGCCCAGCACAAAAGCGCAGACACCCACCGGACCCTCAATCTCAGCTTTCGGATGTTTTTGCCACTCTAAGGACCCGCAGGCCAGCTGGGCCTTCGGGCAGGACAGAGAGCCCCGGAATCCGACGTGGAGAGCTGCGTGTACGTCCCCATCAGGAGGCGGTCCCCACCTCCGCGACTCTCCCCTTGCGGGGAGCGGCAGCCGCAGGGCCTCAGGGAAGACACCAGGCTGGGTCCCCGCGGCACAGCGGGGGCCCCGCACGCGACTTAGGGACGGCTGCTGGAGACTGCTGCGGCCACCCTGCTGCCGGGTTTCTGGAGGGCTTCCTGGAAGCAGCGTCCACACCAAGCCCTTGGAAGGCCCAGGCGACGGAGGAGCCGGTCAGGCAGGGGCCGAGGACGGTGAGAGGCCGGACGGGCGGGAAGGAGCATGTCAGGCAGGGGCAGAGGACGGTGACAGGCCGGGCGGGAAGGAGCCGGTCAGGCGGGGGCCCGGGACAGTGACGGGCCTGGGCCTGGCCGGGGAGGAGTGCGTCAGGCAGGGGCAGAGGACACGGGCTGGGTAAGGGTTAGGGTGACAGTTAGGGCACAATTCACACAATCGCAAAGATGTGGAAGCGACCCGAGTGCCCATCCATCCAGGAGTGCATTAATAAAATGTGGCGCGTGGACACCACGGAGTGCCATTGGGCTGTGAGGAGCAGCGGTGAGAGGGCGCCTCTCGTGTTCTCCTGGCCAGAGCTGGAACCCGTTCCAGTAAGCCAAGTATCCCAAGAATGGACACACGAGCGCCCCGTGAGCGCGCTCACCAGCAAATGGGTACGAACGGATGGACACCTAAGTGGACAGAGAGGAATCACCTTCATCATCGGGTGGGTGTCGGGCGGGTGGGGGGAGGGGAGGGGCATACACCTCCATTAGGAATGGGGTGGGTGCGCACCGACTGGGGGATGGGCGCACTTGAAGCTCTGACCCGAGGGGGGAGGCTGGGAGAGGGCAACGTACCCGACCTTAACATTGGTGCCCCCACAATACGCTGGAACAACATGAGAGGTAAATGAATAAGAACACAGGGGGGAGGGGGGCACGGGCAACACATGTCACCTGAATACTTGTACTCCCATCATCTGCTTGAAAAGAGAGAGAAAAGAAAATGCAATGAGAGAGGTAAGAGACACTTTTTAAAAATAACGACTCCAAAGAGAAAAGTAAAAGGAGGCCTGTGGAGCAGGTCTGGGTGTGACTCCGGATCCCCCAACATCAGCTGCCACCACCAAAGATTCCTACGTGGAGCCCATAGAACCCCAAAAGCAACGGGACGAGTTCTGGTCCCATACTCCCTCAAAATGACATCCTGGCCTCCTTCTGGAACTCCCTCCCCTCTCAGACTCTCAAGGTTTCCTCCAGCGTGTCGGTTCCCACAGAGCAGACCTTTGGTCTGAGACCTGACAGTCCAGATGCCACGCATGCTGCCGCGTGGCGGCGGTGTCGCGGCTTGGGACAAGAGGAGGCCCCACGGTGCGGGCTGGGGCGCCAGGCACCCCACGGCGGGCGCTGAGGGTGGGGGTGACCCCCACCCCGGGCCGCCGCCGCGCTCCCAGAAAGGGGACAGAACAAGAGGCAAAAAAAAAAAAAAAGAAGAAGAAGAAGCCTACGGCACCCGGTATTCCCAGGCGGTCTTCTCCCATCCAAGTACTAACCAGGCCCGACCCTGCTTAGCTTCCGAGACCAGAGGAGACCGGGGGGCGTTCAGGGTGGTGTGGCCCTAGACGGCGGAGGGCGCCCCTGCCCCGCTCAAGATCCCAGCGTCTCTGCGCTTCCCCGCCGCCTCCTCCCGCCCCAGGCCCCGCGCCCGGCCGGGCCTGTTGAGTTCGCCGGCCGGGTCCGGCGGGCTCCGAGGGACGGGGGTGACGGGCCGGGCCGGGCGGCCGGGGCGGGGGGCTGTCTCTCTCTCCACACACACACACTCACACTCACTCACACTCACACAAGATGCGCCTCCACGGCTGGACCCGCCAAGGTGGAGCCCTCCCAGCCCCCCTCGTCTCCTCGCCTGGCCTCCTTCACCTACCCGCTGCCCACCCCCAGCGCGTCGCCGCCGCTGACTGCGCACGCGCGCACCGGCACCGGGCGCTCGCCCTTTGACCCCAGCCAGGGGCCGCCCTCCCCCACAACCCCTTTCAGCTGTGCCCCCCGCCCTGTGGGCGGGCTGCCGCCTATTCCCCCGGGCCAGGGCTGGGGCACAGCGCAAGGGGGAGGGGAGCGAGTGTATGGGGCATCTCTCTCTGGGGATGTGTCCCATGGGTGGGGTGGGGTGGGGTGGGGTGGCGTGGTTTGTGGGGCGCTGAAGAAATCAGTCCCCTCCATCTCCTACCTCTGGAAAACGCCCAAGCCCTTGGAGAACTGCCGGCACCGCGACCGTGGGGGCCGGGACCCTCCTCTGTGTCCTCCTGTGGCCCGGTCCAAGGGGCCTGGGCCTGGCCGGGGCTGCATTGGACCCCGACCACCCTGGCGTGTGGACTCGCTAAAAATCGGCGATTAGATATTGGATTCCAGCTTCCTTGAGGTCATTTCACTAATGAGTGCACCGGAAAGAGTTTCCTAATCCATCTGTGAGGGTGGCAACTGAAAGAGAATTTGAAAGCTGACAGAATAGGCGAGGGAAGGCATAGGAGATTTCCACACCCAGCAAGGAAGACTTTCCCGAAATGGAAGAAAGAAAGGAGCAAACAGAGACACCGGTAGCCCGCCCGGAAAAGAGTCTGCCCCTGAGAGAAAGTACCCTGACCAGGTTCACCCGTGGGTGGGTGGCCAGCTAGCGGCATTCAGAAGAGCGAGGCCCGCAGTCTGTGCGGAAGACACCTGCACTCGGGTGTGTGTGGCGGCACGATTCACAAGCAGCTCCAGATGTTAAACCAAGGAGAAGCCAGGGAGTTCCCAACGCCCCAGGTGTCCTCAGCCCACGACTGGCTGCTGTGGGAATGCGAAGCCCGGCTCCTTGTCTCAGAGCGGGACAACCAGGAGGTGTGACGTACACCCCGGGGTTCCCAGGAGGATCAGGCTGAAGCTGGGACTTGGCCTCAAAGTGTCCCCTCGCATGGCCACCCCCTTCCCCTTCCTGCTCCTCTACTCCTGGTGCCCCTCCATCCAGGGGCCAGACCTTAAAGAGTCACCGCAAGAGAATCCTGGTCCCCAAGGAGCCTTCTGGGGGACCGGTGCTGAGAGAGGTTGTGGGCATGGCCCGCTGGGGCTCTGCCCGACCCAGGGCTGAGAGATGCAACCTCCCAGCTCTGGGTCCCTGCAGGAAGCGTTGGCAAGCACAGGGCCGGTCCTCCAAAGGCCCAGGTGCAGGGAGCCCAGGCCAAGCAGCCTGTGGAAGAAGCCACTTGCCCTGCCACCCCGGGAACACGACTGCAGGCCCCGGCCCTTCCCACCTCCTCCTCCTCCTCCTCTTCCCCCCCCGCCCCCCCCCCGACATGGCACAGGGCTCAGAGACACCTCAGACTCTTGCTACCCAAAGTGCAAAGGGCATCAGTTGCTCCTCTAACCCCCCCCCCCCCCCCCCCCGCCCAGCAGACCGCGTTGTCCAGCCAGCCCCCGGGCCTCCCTGGGGTGCCCAGCACAAAAGCGCAGACACCCACCGGACCCTCAATCTCAGCTTTCGGATGTTTTTGCCACTCTAAGGACCCGCAGGCCAGCTGGGCCTTCGGGCAGGACAGAGAGCCCCGGAATCCGACGTGGAGAGCTGCGTGTACGTCCCCATCAGGAGGCGGTCCCCACCTCCGCGACTCTCCCCTTGCGGGGAGCGGCAGCCGCAGGGCCTCAGGGAAGACACCAGGCTGGGTCCCCGCGGCACAGCGGGGGCCCCGCACGCGACTTAGGGACGGCTGCTGGAGACTGCTGCGGCCACCCTGCTGCCGGGTTTCTGGAGGGCTTCCTGGAAGCAGCGTCCACACCAAGCCCTTGGAAGGCCCAGGCGACGGAGGAGCCGGTCAGGCAGGGGCCGAGGACGGTGAGAGGCCGGACGGGCGGGAAGGAGCATGTCAGGCAGGGGCAGAGGACGGTGACAGGCCGGGCGGGAAGGAGCCGGTCAGGCGGGGGCCCGGGACAGTGACGGGCCTGGGCCTGGCCGGGGAGGAGTGCGTCAGGCAGGGGCAGAGGACACGGGCTGGGTAAGGGTTAGGGTGACAGTTAGGGCACAATTCACACAATCGCAAAGATGTGGAAGCGACCCGAGTGCCCATCCATCCAGGAGTGCATTAATAAAATGTGGCGCGTGGACACCACGGAGTGCCATTGGGCTGTGAGGAGCAGCGGTGAGAGGGCGCCTCTCGTGTTCTCCTGGCCAGAGCTGGAACCCGTTCCAGTAAGCCAAGTATCCCAAGAATGGACACACGAGCGCCCCGTGAGCGCGCTCACCAGCAAATGGGTACGAACGGATGGACACCTAAGTGGACAGAGAGGAATCACCTTCATCATCGGGTGGGTGTCGGGCGGGTGGGGGGAGGGGAGGGGCATACACCTCCATTAGGAATGGGGTGGGTGCGCACCGACTGGGGGATGGGCGCACTTGAAGCTCTGACCCGAGGGGGGAGGCTGGGAGAGGGCAACGTACCCGACCTTAACATTGGTGCCCCCACAATACGCTGGAACAACATGAGAGGTAAATGAATAAGAACACAGGGGGGAGGGGGGCACGGGCAACACATGTCACCTGAATACTTGTACTCCCATCATCTGCTTGAAAAGAGAGAGAAAAGAAAATGCAATGAGAGAGGTAAGAGACACTTTTTAAAAATAACGACTCCAAAGAGAAAAGTAAAAGGAGGCCTGTGGAGCAGGTCTGGGTGTGACTCCGGATCCCCCAACATCAGCTGCCACCACCAAAGATTCCTACGTGGAGCCCATAGAACCCCAAAAGCAACGGGACGAGTTCTGGTCCCATACTCCCTCAAAATGACATCCTGGCCTCCTTCTGGAACTCCCTCCCCTCTCAGACTCTCAAGGTTTCCTCCAGCGTGTCGGTTCCCACAGAGCAGACCTTTGGTCTGAGACCTGACAGTCCAGATGCCACGCATGCTGCCGCGTGGCGGCGGTGTCGCGGCTTGGGACAAGAGGAGGCCCCACGGTGCGGGCTGGGGCGCCAGGCACCCCACGGCGGGCGCTGAGGGTGGGGGTGACCCCCACCCCGGGCCGCCGCCGCGCTCCCAGAAAGGGGACAGAACAAGAGGCAAAAAAAAAAAAAAAAGAAGAAGAAGAAGCCTACGGCACCCGGTATTCCCAGGCGGTCTTCTCCCATCCAAGTACTAACCAGGCCCGACCCTGCTTAGCTTCCGAGACCAGAGGAGACCGGGGGGCGTTCAGGGTGGTGTGGCCCTAGACGGCGGAGGGCGCCCCTGCCCCGCTCAAGATCCCAGCGTCTCTGCGCTTCCCCGCCGCCTCCTCCCGCCCCAGGCCCCGCGCCCGGCCGGGCCTGTTGAGTTCGCCGGCCGGGTCCGGCGGGCTCCGAGGGACGGGGGTGACGGGCCGGGCCGGGCGGCCGGGGCGGGGGGCTGTCTCTCTCTCCACACACACACACTCACACTCACTCACACTCACACAAGATGCGCCTCCACGGCTGGACCCGCCAAGGTGGAGCCCTCCCAGCCCCCCTCGTCTCCTCGCCTGGCCTCCTTCACCTACCCGCTGCCCACCCCCAGCGCGTCGCCGCCGCTGACTGCGCACGCGCGCACCGGCACCGGGCGCTCGCCCTTTGACCCCAGCCAGGGGCCGCCCTCCCCCACAACCCCTTTCAGCTGTGCCCCCCGCCCTGTGGGCGGGCTGCCGCCTATTCCCCCGGGCCAGGGCTGGGGCACAGCGCAAGGGGGAGGGGAGCGAGTGTATGGGGCATCTCTCTCTGGGGATGTGTCCCATGGGTGGGGTGGGGTGGGGTGGGGTGGCGTGGTTTGTGGGGCGCTGAAGAAATCAGTCCCCTCCATCTCCTACCTCTGGAAAACGCCCAAGCCCTTGGAGAACTGCCGGCACCGCGACCGTGGGGGCCGGGACCCTCCTCTGTGTCCTCCTGTGGCCCGGTCCAAGGGGCCTGGGCCTGGCCGGGGCTGCATTGGACCCCGACCACCCTGGCGTGTGGACTCGCTAAAAATCGGCGATTAGATATTGGATTCCAGCTTCCTTGAGGTCATTTCACTAATGAGTGCACCGGAAAGAGTTTCCTAATCCATCTGTGAGGGTGGCAACTGAAAGAGAATTTGAAAGCTGACAGAATAGGCGAGGGAAGGCATAGGAGATTTCCACACCCAGCAAGGAAGACTTTCCCGAAATGGAAGAAAGAAAGGAGCAAACAGAGACACCGGTAGCCCGCCCGGAAAAGAGTCTGCCCCTGAGAGAAAGTACCCTGACCAGGTTCTCCCGTGGGTGGGTGGCCAGCTAGCGGCATTCAGAAGAGCGAGGCCCGCAGTCTGTGCGGAAGACACCTGCACTCGGGTGTGTGTGGCGGCACGATTCACAAGCAGCTCCAGATGTTAAACCAAGGAGAAGCCAGGGAGTTCCCAACGCCCCAGGTGTCCTCAGCCCACGACTGGCTGCTGTGGGAATGCGAAGCCCGGCTCCTTGTCTCAGAGCGGGACAACCAGGAGGTGTGACGTACACCCCGGGGTTCCCAGGAGGATCAGGCTGAAGCTGGGACTTGGCCTCAAAGTGTCCCCTCGCATGGCCACCCCCTTCCCCTTCCTGCTCCTCTACTCCTGGTGCCCCTCCATCCAGGGGCCAGACCTTAAAGAGTCACCGCAAGAGAATCCTGGTCCCCAAGGAGCCTTCTGGGGGACCGGTGCTGAGAGAGGTTGTGGGCATGGCCCGCTGGGGCTCTGCCCGACCCAGGGCTGAGAGATGCAACCTCCCAGCTCTGGGTCCCTGCAGGAAGCGTTGGCAAGCACAGGGCCGGTCCTCCAAAGGCCCAGGTGCAGGGAGCCCAGGCCAAGCAGCCTGTGGAAGAAGCCACTTGCCCTGCCACCCCGGGAACACGGCTGCAGGCCCCGGCCCTTCCCACCTCCTCCTCCTCCTCCTCTTCCCCCCCCCGCCCCCCCCCGACATGGCACAGGGCTCAGAGACACCTCAGACTCTTGCTACCCAAAGTGCAAAGGGCATCAGTTGCTCCTCTAACCCCCCCCCCCCGCCCAGCAGACCGCGTTGTCCAGCCAGCCCCCGGGCCTCCCTGGGGTGCCCAGCACAAAAGCGCAGACACCCACCGGACCCTCAATCTCAGCTTTCGGATGTTTTTGCCACTCTAAGGACCCGCAGGCCAGCTGGGCCTTCGGGCAGGACAGAGAGCCCCGGAATCCGACGTGGAGAGCTGCGTGTACGTCCCCATCAGGAGGCGGTCCCCACCTCCGCGACTCTCCCCTTGCGGGGAGCGGCAGCCGCAGGGCCTCAGGGAAGACACCAGGCTGGGTCCCCGCGGCACAGCGGGGGCCCCGCACGCGACTTAGGGACGGCTGCTGGAGACTGCTGCGGCCACCCTGCTGCCGGGTTTCTGGAGGGCTTCCTGGAAGCAGCGTCCACACCAAGCCCTTGGAAGGCCCAGGCGACGGAGGAGCCGGTCAGGCAGGGGCCGAGGACGGTGAGAGGCCGGACGGGCGGGAAGGAGCATGTCAGGCAGGGGCAGAGGACGGTGACAGGCCGGGCGGGAAGGAGCCGGTCAGGCGGGGGCCCGGGACAGTGACGGGCCTGGGCCTGGCCGGGGAGGAGTGCGTCAGGCAGGGGCAGAGGACACGGGCTGGGTAAGGGTTAGGGTGACAGTTAGGGCACAATTCACACAATCGCAAAGATGTGGAAGCGACCCGAGTGCCCATCCATCCAGGAGTGCATTAATAAAATGTGGCGCGTGGACACCACGGAGTGCCATTGGGCTGTGAGGAGCAGCGGTGAGAGGGCGCCTCTCGTGTTCTCCTGGCCAGAGCTGGAACCCGTTCCAGTAAGCCAAGTATCCCAAGAATGGACACACGAGCGCCCCGTGAGCGCGCTCACCAGCAAATGGGTACGAACGGATGGACACCTAAGTGGACAGAGAGGAATCACCTTCATCATCGGGTGGGTGTCGGGCGGGTGGGGGGAGGGGAGGGGCATACACCTCCATTAGGAATGGGGTGGGTGCGCACCGACTGGGGGATGGGCGCACTTGAAGCTCTGACCCGAGGGGGGAGGCTGGGAGAGGGCAACGTACCCGACCTTAACATTGGTGCCCCCACAATACGCTGGAACAACATGAGAGGTAAATGAATAAGAACACAGGGGGGAGGGGGGCACGGGCAACACATGTCACCTGAATACTTGTACTCCCATCATCTGCTTGAAAAGAGAGAGAAAAGAAAATGCAATGAGAGAGGTAAGAGACACTTTTTAAAAATAACGACTCCAAAGAGAAAAGTAAAAGGAGGCCTGTGGAGCAGGTCTGGGTGTGACTCCGGATCCCCCAACATCAGCTGCCACCACCAAAGATTCCTACGTGGAGCCCATAGAACCCCAAAAGCAACGGGACGAGTTCTGGTCCCATACTCCCTCAAAATGACATCCTGGCCTCCTTCTGGAACTCCCTCCCCTCTCAGACTCTCAAGGTTTCCTCCAGCGTGTCGGTTCCCACAGAGCAGACCTTTGGTCTGAGACCTGACAGTCCAGATGCCACGCATGCTGCCGCGTGGCGGCGGTGTCGCGGCTTGGGACAAGAGGAGGCCCCACGGTGCGGGCTGGGGCGCCAGGCACCCCACGGCGGGCGCTGAGGGTGGGGGTGACCCCCACCCCGGGCCGCCGCCGCGCTCCCAGAAAGGGGACAGAACAAGAGGCAAAAAAAAAAAAAAAAGAAGAAGAAGAAGCCTACGGCACCCGGTATTCCCAGGCGGTCTTCTCCCATCCAAGTACTAACCAGGCCCGACCCTGCTTAGCTTCCGAGACCAGAGGAGACCGGGGGGCGTTCAGGGTGGTGTGGCCCTAGACGGCGGAGGGCGCCCCTGCCCCGCTCAAGATCCCAGCGTCTCTGCGCTTCCCCGCCGCCTCCTCCCGCCCCAGGCCCCGCGCCCGGCCGGGCCTGTTGAGTTCGCCGGCCGGGTCCGGCGGGCTCCGAGGGACGGGGGTGACGGGCCGGGCCGGGCGGCCGGGGCGGGGGGCTGTCTCTCTCTCCACACACACACACTCACACTCACTCACACTCACACAAGATGCGCCTCCACGGCTGGACCCGCCAAGGTGGAGCCCTCCCAGCCCCCCTCGTCTCCTCGCCTGGCCTCCTTCACCTACCCGCTGCCCACCCCCAGCGCGTCGCCGCCGCTGACTGCGCACGCGCGCACCGGCACCGGGCGCTCGCCCTTTGACCCCAGCCAGGGGCCGCCCTCCCCCACAACCCCTTTCAGCTGTGCCCCCCGCCCTGTGGGCGGGCTGCCGCCTATTCCCCCGGGCCAGGGCTGGGGCACAGCGCAAGGGGGAGGGGAGCGAGTGTATGGGGCATCTCTCTCTGGGGATGTGTCCCATGGGTGGGGTGGGGTGGGGTGGGGTGGCGTGGTTTGTGGGGCGCTGAAGAAATCAGTCCCCTCCATCTCCTACCTCTGGAAAACGCCCAAGCCCTTGGAGAACTGCCGGCACCGCGACCGTGGGGGCCGGGACCCTCCTCTGTGTCCTCCTGTGGCCCGGTCCAAGGGGCCTGGGCCTGGCCGGGGCTGCATTGGACCCCGACCACCCTGGCGTGTGGACTCGCTAAAAATCGGCGATTAGATATTGGATTCCAGCTTCCTTGAGGTCATTTCACTAATGAGTGCACCGGAAAGAGTTTCCTAATCCATCTGTGAGGGTGGCAACTGAAAGAGAATTTGAAAGCTGACAGAATAGGCGAGGGAAGGCATAGGAGATTTCCACACCCAGCAAGGAAGACTTTCCCGAAATGGAAGAAAGAAAGGAGCAAACAGAGACACCGGTAGCCCGCCCGGAAAAGAGTCTGCCCCTGAGAGAAAGTACCCTGACCAGGTTCACCCGTGGGTGGGTGGCCAGCTAGCGGCATTCAGAAGAGCGAGGCCCGCAGTCTGTGCGGAAGACACCTGCACTCGGGTGTGTGTGGCGGCACGATTCACAAGCAGCTCCAGATGTTAAACCAAGGAGAAGCCAGGGAGTTCCCAACGCCCCAGGTGTCCTCAGCCCACGACTGGCTGCTGTGGGAATGCGAAGCCCGGCTCCTTGTCTCAGAGCGGGACAACCAGGAGGTGTGACGTACACCCCGGGGTTCCCAGGAGGATCAGGCTGAAGCTGGGACTTGGCCTCAAAGTGTCCCCTCGCATGGCCACCCCCTTCCCCTTCCTGCTCCTCTACTCCTGGTGCCCCTCCATCCAGGGGCCAGACCTTAAAGAGTCACCGCAAGAGAATCCTGGTCCCCAAGGAGCCTTCTGGGGGACCGGTGCTGAGAGAGGTTGTGGGCATGGCCCGCTGGGGCTCTGCCCGACCCAGGGCTGAGAGATGCAACCTCCCAGCTCTGGGTCCCTGCAGGAAGCGTTGGCAAGCACAGGGCCGGTCCTCCAAAGGCCCAGGTGCAGGGAGCCCAGGCCAAGCAGCCTGTGGAAGAAGCCACTTGCCCTGCCACCCCGGGAACACGACTGCAGGCCCCGGCCCTTCCCACCTCCTCCTCCTCCTCCTCTTCCCCCCCCGCCCCCCCCCCGACATGGCACAGGGCTCAGAGACACCTCAGACTCTTGCTACCCAAAGTGCAAAGGGCATCAGTTGCTCCTCTAACCCCCCCCCCCCCCCCCCCCGCCCAGCAGACCGCGTTGTCCAGCCAGCCCCCGGGCCTCCCTGGGGTGCCCAGCACAAAAGCGCAGACACCCACCGGACCCTCAATCTCAGCTTTCGGATGTTTTTGCCACTCTAAGGACCCGCAGGCCAGCTGGGCCTTCGGGCAGGACAGAGAGCCCCGGAATCCGACGTGGAGAGCTGCGTGTACGTCCCCATCAGGAGGCGGTCCCCACCTCCGCGACTCTCCCCTTGCGGGGAGCGGCAGCCGCAGGGCCTCAGGGAAGACACCAGGCTGGGTCCCCGCGGCACAGCGGGGGCCCCGCACGCGACTTAGGGACGGCTGCTGGAGACTGCTGCGGCCACCCTGCTGCCGGGTTTCTGGAGGGCTTCCTGGAAGCAGCGTCCACACCAAGCCCTTGGAAGGCCCAGGCGACGGAGGAGCCGGTCAGGCAGGGGCCGAGGACGGTGAGAGGCCGGACGGGCGGGAAGGAGCATGTCAGGCAGGGGCAGAGGACGGTGACAGGCCGGGCGGGAAGGAGCCGGTCAGGCGGGGGCCCGGGACAGTGACGGGCCTGGGCCTGGCCGGGGAGGAGTGCGTCAGGCAGGGGCAGAGGACACGGGCTGGGTAAGGGTTAGGGTGACAGTTAGGGCACAATTCACACAATCGCAAAGATGTGGAAGCGACCCGAGTGCCCATCCATCCAGGAGTGCATTAATAAAATGTGGCGCGTGGACACCACGGAGTGCCATTGGGCTGTGAGGAGCAGCGGTGAGAGGGCGCCTCTCGTGTTCTCCTGGCCAGAGCTGGAACCCGTTCCAGTAAGCCAAGTATCCCAAGAATGGACACACGAGCGCCCCGTGAGCGCGCTCACCAGCAAATGGGTACGAACGGATGGACACCTAAGTGGACAGAGAGGAATCACCTTCATCATCGGGTGGGTGTCGGGCGGGTGGGGGGAGGGGAGGGGCATACACCTCCATTAGGAATGGGGTGGGTGCGCACCGACTGGGGGATGGGCGCACTTGAAGCTCTGACCCGAGGGGGGAGGCTGGGAGAGGGCAACGTACCCGACCTTAACATTGGTGCCCCCACAATACGCTGGAACAACATGAGAGGTAAATGAATAAGAACACAGGGGGGAGGGGGGCACGGGCAACACATGTCACCTGAATACTTGTACTCCCATCATCTGCTTGAAAAGAGAGAGAAAAGAAAATGCAATGAGAGAGGTAAGAGACACTTTTTAAAAATAACGACTCCAAAGAGAAAAGTAAAAGGAGGCCTGTGGAGCAGGTCTGGGTGTGACTCCGGATCCCCCAACATCAGCTGCCACCACCAAAGATTCCTACGTGGAGCCCATAGAACCCCAAAAGCAACGGGACGAGTTCTGGTCCCATACTCCCTCAAAATGACATCCTGGCCTCCTTCTGGAACTCCCTCCCCTCTCAGACTCTCAAGGTTTCCTCCAGCGTGTCGGTTCCCACAGAGCAGACCTTTGGTCTGAGACCTGACAGTCCAGATGCCACGCATGCTGCCGCGTGGCGGCGGTGTCGCGGCTTGGGACAAGAGGAGGCCCCACGGTGCGGGCTGGGGCGCCAGGCACCCCACGGCGGGCGCTGAGGGTGGGGGTGACCCCCACCCCGGGCCGCCGCCGCGCTCCCAGAAAGGGGACAGAACAAGAGGCAAAAAAAAAAAAAAAAGAAGAAGAAGAAGCCTACGGCACCCGGTATTCCCAGGCGGTCTTCTCCCATCCAAGTACTAACCAGGCCCGACCCTGCTTAGCTTCCGAGACCAGAGGAGACCGGGGGGCGTTCAGGGTGGTGTGGCCCTAGACGGCGGAGGGCGCCCCTGCCCCGCTCAAGATCCCAGCGTCTCTGCGCTTCCCCGCCGCCTCCTCCCGCCCCAGGCCCCGCGCCCGGCCGGGCCTGTTGAGTTCGCCGGCCGGGTCCGGCGGGCTCCGAGGGACGGGGGTGACGGGCCGGGCCGGGCGGCCGGGGCGGGGGGCTGTCTCTCTCTCCACACACACACACTCACACTCACTCACACTCACACAAGATGCGCCTCCACGGCTGGACCCGCCAAGGTGGAGCCCTCCCAGCCCCCCTCGTCTCCTCGCCTGGCCTCCTTCACCTACCCGCTGCCCACCCCCAGCGCGTCGCCGCCGCTGACTGCGCACGCGCGCACCGGCACCGGGCGCTCGCCCTTTGACCCCAGCCAGGGGCCGCCCTCCCCCACAACCCCTTTCAGCTGTGCCCCCCGCCCTGTGGGCGGGCTGCCGCCTATTCCCCCGGGCCAGGGCTGGGGCACAGCGCAAGGGGGAGGGGAGCGAGTGTATGGGGCATCTCTCTCTGGGGATGTGTCCCATGGGTGGGGTGGGGTGGGGTGGGGTGGCGTGGTTTGTGGGGCGCTGAAGAAATCAGTCCCCTCCATCTCCTACCTCTGGAAAACGCCCAAGCCCTTGGAGAACTGCCGGCACCGCGACCGTGGGGGCCGGGACCCTCCTCTGTGTCCTCCTGTGGCCCGGTCCAAGGGGCCTGGGCCTGGCCGGGGCTGCATTGGACCCCGACCACCCTGGCGTGTGGACTCGCTAAAAATCGGCGATTAGATATTGGATTCCAGCTTCCTTGAGGTCATTTCACTAATGAGTGCACCGGAAAGAGTTTCCTAATCCATCTGTGAGGGTGGCAACTGAAAGAGAATTTGAAAGCTGACAGAATAGGCGAGGGAAGGCATAGGAGATTTCCACACCCAGCAAGGAAGACTTTCCCGAAATGGAAGAAAGAAAGGAGCAAACAGAGACACCGGTAGCCCGCCCGGAAAAGAGTCTGCCCCTGAGAGAAAGTACCCTGACCAGGTTCTCCCGTGGGTGGGTGGCCAGCTAGCGGCATTCAGAAGAGCGAGGCCCGCAGTCTGTGCGGAAGACACCTGCACTCGGGTGTGTGTGGCGGCACGATTCACAAGCAGCTCCAGATGTTAAACCAAGGAGAAGCCAGGGAGTTCCCAACGCCCCAGGTGTCCTCAGCCCACGACTGGCTGCTGTGGGAATGCGAAGCCCGGCTCCTTGTCTCAGAGCGGGACAACCAGGAGGTGTGACGTACACCCCGGGGTTCCCAGGAGGATCAGGCTGAAGCTGGGACTTGGCCTCAAAGTGTCCCCTCGCATGGCCACCCCCTTCCCCTTCCTGCTCCTCTACTCCTGGTGCCCCTCCATCCAGGGGCCAGACCTTAAAGAGTCACCGCAAGAGAATCCTGGTCCCCAAGGAGCCTTCTGGGGGACCGGTGCTGAGAGAGGTTGTGGGCATGGCCCGCTGGGGCTCTGCCCGACCCAGGGCTGAGAGATGCAACCTCCCAGCTCTGGGTCCCTGCAGGAAGCGTTGGCAAGCACAGGGCCGGTCCTCCAAAGGCCCAGGTGCAGGGAGCCCAGGCCAAGCAGCCTGTGGAAGAAGCCACTTGCCCTGCCACCCCGGGAACACGACTGCAGGCCCCGGCCCTTCCCACCTCCTCCTCCTCCTCCTCTTCCCCCCCCGCCCCCCCCCCCGACATGGCACAGGGCTCAGAGACACCTCAGACTCTTGCTACCCAAAGTGCAAAGGGCATCAGTTGCTCCTCTAACCCCCCCCCCCCGCCCAGCAGACCGCGTTGTCCAGCCAGCCCCCGGGCCTCCCTGGGGTGCCCAGCACAAAAGCGCAGACACCCACCGGACCCTCAATCTCAGCTTTCGGATGTTTTTGCCACTCTAAGGACCCGCAGGCCAGCTGGGCCTTCGGGCAGGACAGAGAGCCCCGGAATCCGACGTGGAGAGCTGCGTGTACGTCCCCATCAGGAGGCGGTCCCCACCTCCGCGACTCTCCCCTTGCGGGGAGCGGCAGCCGCAGGGCCTCAGGGAAGACACCAGGCTGGGTCCCCGCGGCACAGCGGGGGCCCCGCACGCGACTTAGGGACGGCTGCTGGAGACTGCTGCGGCCACCCTGCTGCCGGGTTTCTGGAGGGCTTCCTGGAAGCAGCGTCCACACCAAGCCCTTGGAAGGCCCAGGCGACGGAGGAGCCGGTCAGGCAGGGGCCGAGGACGGTGAGAGGCCGGACGGGCGGGAAGGAGCATGTCAGGCAGGGGCAGAGGACGGTGACAGGCCGGGCGGGAAGGAGCCGGTCAGGCGGGGGCCCGGGACAGTGACGGGCCTGGGCCTGGCCGGGGAGGAGTGCGTCAGGCAGGGGCAGAGGACACGGGCTGGGTAAGGGTTAGGGTGACAGTTAGGGCACAATTCACACAATCGCAAAGATGTGGAAGCGACCCGAGTGCCCATCCATCCAGGAGTGCATTAATAAAATGTGGCGCGTGGACACCACGGAGTGCCATTGGGCTGTGAGGAGCAGCGGTGAGAGGGCGCCTCTCGTGTTCTCCTGGCCAGAGCTGGAACCCGTTCCAGTAAGCCAAGTATCCCAAGAATGGACACACGAGCGCCCCGTGAGCGCGCTCACCAGCAAATGGGTACGAACGGATGGACACCTAAGTGGACAGAGAGGAATCACCTTCATCATCGGGTGGGTGTCGGGCGGGTGGGGGGAGGGGAGGGGCATACACCTCCATTAGGAATGGGGTGGGTGCGCACCGACTGGGGGATGGGCGCACTTGAAGCTCTGACCCGAGGGGGGAGGCTGGGAGAGGGCAACGTACCCGACCTTAACATTGGTGCCCCCACAATACGCTGGAACAACATGAGAGGTAAATGAATAAGAACACAGGGGGGAGGGGGGCACGGGCAACACATGTCACCTGAATACTTGTACTCCCATCATCTGCTTGAAAAGAGAGAGAAAAGAAAATGCAATGAGAGAGGTAAGAGACACTTTTTAAAAATAACGACTCCAAAGAGAAAAGTAAAAGGAGGCCTGTGGAGCAGGTCTGGGTGTGACTCCGGATCCCCCAACATCAGCTGCCACCACCAAAGATTCCTACGTGGAGCCCATAGAACCCCAAAAGCAACGGGACGAGTTCTGGTCCCATACTCCCTCAAAATGACATCCTGGCCTCCTTCTGGAACTCCCTCCCCTCTCAGACTCTCAAGGTTTCCTCCAGCGTGTCGGTTCCCACAGAGCAGACCTTTGGTCTGAGACCTGACAGTCCAGATGCCACGCATGCTGCCGCGTGGCGGCGGTGTCGCGGCTTGGGACAAGAGGAGGCCCCACGGTGCGGGCTGGGGCGCCAGGCACCCCACGGCGGGCGCTGAGGGTGGGGGTGACCCCCACCCCGGGCCGCCGCCGCGCTCCCAGAAAGGGGACAGAACAAGAGGCAAAAAAAAAAAAAAAAGAAGAAGAAGAAGCCTACGGCACCCGGTATTCCCAGGCGGTCTTCTCCCATCCAAGTACTAACCAGGCCCGACCCTGCTTAGCTTCCGAGACCAGAGGAGACCGGGGGGCGTTCAGGGTGGTGTGGCCCTAGACGGCGGAGGGCGCCCCTGCCCCGCTCAAGATCCCAGCGTCTCTGCGCTTCCCCGCCGCCTCCTCCCGCCCCAGGCCCCGCGCCCGGCCGGGCCTGTTGAGTTCGCCGGCCGGGTCCGGCGGGCTCCGAGGGACGGGGGTGACGGGCCGGGCCGGGCGGCCGGGGCGGGGGGCTGTCTCTCTCTCCACACACACACACTCACACTCACTCACACTCACACAAGATGCGCCTCCACGGCTGGACCCGCCAAGGTGGAGCCCTCCCAGCCCCCCTCGTCTCCTCGCCTGGCCTCCTTCACCTACCCGCTGCCCACCCCCAGCGCGTCGCCGCCGCTGACTGCGCACGCGCGCACCGGCACCGGGCGCTCGCCCTTTGACCCCAGCCAGGGGCCGCCCTCCCCCACAACCCCTTTCAGCTGTGCCCCCCGCCCTGTGGGCGGGCTGCCGCCTATTCCCCCGGGCCAGGGCTGGGGCACAGCGCAAGGGGGAGGGGAGCGAGTGTATGGGGCATCTCTCTCTGGGGATGTGTCCCATGGGTGGGGTGGGGTGGGGTGGGGTGGCGTGGTTTGTGGGGCGCTGAAGAAATCAGTCCCCTCCATCTCCTACCTCTGGAAAACGCCCAAGCCCTTGGAGAACTGCCGGCACCGCGACCGTGGGGGCCGGGACCCTCCTCTGTGTCCTCCTGTGGCCCGGTCCAAGGGGCCTGGGCCTGGCCGGGGCTGCATTGGACCCCGACCACCCTGGCGTGTGGACTCGCTAAAAATCGGCGATTAGATATTGGATTCCAGCTTCCTTGAGGTCATTTCACTAATGAGTGCACCGGAAAGAGTTTCCTAATCCATCTGTGAGGGTGGCAACTGAAAGAGAATTTGAAAGCTGACAGAATAGGCGAGGGAAGGCATAGGAGATTTCCACACCCAGCAAGGAAGACTTTCCCGAAATGGAAGAAAGAAAGGAGCAAACAGAGACACCGGTAGCCCGCCCGGAAAAGAGTCTGCCCCTGAGAGAAAGTACCCTGACCAGGTTCTCCCGTGGGTGGGTGGCCAGCTAGCGGCATTCAGAAGAGCGAGGCCCGCAGTCTGTGCGGAAGACACCTGCACTCGGGTGTGTGTGGCGGCACGATTCACAAGCAGCTCCAGATGTTAAACCAAGGAGAAGCCAGGGAGTTCCCAACGCCCCAGGTGTCCTCAGCCCACGACTGGCTGCTGTGGGAATGCGAAGCCCGGCTCCTTGTCTCAGAGCGGGACAACCAGGAGGTGTGACGTACACCCCGGGGTTCCCAGGAGGATCAGGCTGAAGCTGGGACTTGGCCTCAAAGTGTCCCCTCGCATGGCCACCCCCTTCCCCTTCCTGCTCCTCTACTCCTGGTGCCCCTCCATCCAGGGGCCAGACCTTAAAGAGTCACCGCAAGAGAATCCTGGTCCCCAAGGAGCCTTCTGGGGGACCGGTGCTGAGAGAGGTTGTGGGCATGGCCCGCTGGGGCTCTGCCCGACCCAGGGCTGAGAGATGCAACCTCCCAGCTCTGGGTCCCTGCAGGAAGCGTTGGCAAGCACAGGGCCGGTCCTCCAAAGGCCCAGGTGCAGGGAGCCCAGGCCAAGCAGCCTGTGGAAGAAGCCACTTGCCCTGCCACCCCGGGAACACGGCTGCAGGCCCCGGCCCTTCCCACCTCCTCCTCCTCCTCCTCTTCCCCCCCCCGCCCCCCCCCGACATGGCACAGGGCTCAGAGACACCTCAGACTCTTGCTACCCAAAGTGCAAAGGGCATCAGTTGCTCCTCTAACCCCCCCCCCCCGCCCAGCAGACCGCGTTGTCCAGCCAGCCCCCGGGCCTCCCTGGGGTGCCCAGCACAAAAGCGCAGACACCCACCGGACCCTCAATCTCAGCTTTCGGATGTTTTTGCCACTCTAAGGACCCGCAGGCCAGCTGGGCCTTCGGGCAGGACAGAGAGCCCCGGAATCCGACGTGGAGAGCTGCGTGTACGTCCCCATCAGGAGGCGGTCCCCACCTCCGCGACTCTCCCCTTGCGGGGAGCGGCAGCCGCAGGGCCTCAGGGAAGACACCAGGCTGGGTCCCCGCGGCACAGCGGGGGCCCCGCACGCGACTTAGGGACGGCTGCTGGAGACTGCTGCGGCCACCCTGCTGCCGGGTTTCTGGAGGGCTTCCTGGAAGCAGCGTCCACACCAAGCCCTTGGAAGGCCCAGGCGACGGAGGAGCCGGTCAGGCAGGGGCCGAGGACGGTGAGAGGCCGGACGGGCGGGAAGGAGCATGTCAGGCAGGGGCAGAGGACGGTGACAGGCCGGGCGGGAAGGAGCCGGTCAGGCGGGGGCCCGGGACAGTGACGGGCCTGGGCCTGGCCGGGGAGGAGTGCGTCAGGCAGGGGCAGAGGACACGGGCTGGGTAAGGGTTAGGGTGACAGTTAGGGCACAATTCACACAATCGCAAAGATGTGGAAGCGACCCGAGTGCCCATCCATCCAGGAGTGCATTAATAAAATGTGGCGCGTGGACACCACGGAGTGCCATTGGGCTGTGAGGAGCAGCGGTGAGAGGGCGCCTCTCGTGTTCTCCTGGCCAGAGCTGGAACCCGTTCCAGTAAGCCAAGTATCCCAAGAATGGACACACGAGCGCCCCGTGAGCGCGCTCACCAGCAAATGGGTACGAACGGATGGACACCTAAGTGGACAGAGAGGAATCACCTTCATCATCGGGTGGGTGTCGGGCGGGTGGGGGGAGGGGAGGGGCATACACCTCCATTAGGAATGGGGTGGGTGCGCACCGACTGGGGGATGGGCGCACTTGAAGCTCTGACCCGAGGGGGGAGGCTGGGAGAGGGCAACGTACCCGACCTTAACATTGGTGCCCCCACAATACGCTGGAACAACATGAGAGGTAAATGAATAAGAACACAGGGGGGAGGGGGGCACGGGCAACACATGTCACCTGAATACTTGTACTCCCATCATCTGCTTGAAAAGAGAGAGAAAAGAAAATGCAATGAGAGAGGTAAGAGACACTTTTTAAAAATAACGACTCCAAAGAGAAAAGTAAAAGGAGGCCTGTGGAGCAGGTCTGGGTGTGACTCCGGATCCCCCAACATCAGCTGCCACCACCAAAGATTCCTACGTGGAGCCCATAGAACCCCAAAAGCAACGGGACGAGTTCTGGTCCCATACTCCCTCAAAATGACATCCTGGCCTCCTTCTGGAACTCCCTCCCCTCTCAGACTCTCAAGGTTTCCTCCAGCGTGTCGGTTCCCACAGAGCAGACCTTTGGTCTGAGACCTGACAGTCCAGATGCCACGCATGCTGCCGCGTGGCGGCGGTGTCGCGGCTTGGGACAAGAGGAGGCCCCACGGTGCGGGCTGGGGCGCCAGGCACCCCACGGCGGGCGCTGAGGGTGGGGGTGACCCCCACCCCGGGCCGCCGCCGCGCTCCCAGAAAGGGGACAGAACAAGAGGCAAAAAAAAAAAAAAAAGAAGAAGAAGAAGCCTACGGCACCCGGTATTCCCAGGCGGTCTTCTCCCATCCAAGTACTAACCAGGCCCGACCCTGCTTAGCTTCCGAGACCAGAGGAGACCGGGGGGCGTTCAGGGTGGTGTGGCCCTAGACGGCGGAGGGCGCCCCTGCCCCGCTCAAGATCCCAGCGTCTCTGCGCTTCCCCGCCGCCTCCTCCCGCCCCAGGCCCCGCGCCCGGCCGGGCCTGTTGAGTTCGCCGGCCGGGTCCGGCGGGCTCCGAGGGACGGGGGTGACGGGCCGGGCCGGGCGGCCGGGGCGGGGGGCTGTCTCTCTCTCCACACACACACACTCACACTCACTCACACTCACACAAGATGCGCCTCCACGGCTGGACCCGCCAAGGTGGAGCCCTCCCAGCCCCCCTCGTCTCCTCGCCTGGCCTCCTTCACCTACCCGCTGCCCACCCCCAGCGCGTCGCCGCCGCTGACTGCGCACGCGCGCACCGGCACCGGGCGCTCGCCCTTTGACCCCAGCCAGGGGCCGCCCTCCCCCACAACCCCTTTCAGCTGTGCCCCCCGCCCTGTGGGCGGGCTGCCGCCTATTCCCCCGGGCCAGGGCTGGGGCACAGCGCAAGGGGGAGGGGAGCGAGTGTATGGGGCATCTCTCTCTGGGGATGTGTCCCATGGGTGGGGTGGGGTGGGGTGGGGTGGCGTGGTTTGTGGGGCGCTGAAGAAATCAGTCCCCTCCATCTCCTACCTCTGGAAAACGCCCAAGCCCTTGGAGAACTGCCGGCACCGCGACCGTGGGGGCCGGGACCCTCCTCTGTGTCCTCCTGTGGCCCGGTCCAAGGGGCCTGGGCCTGGCCGGGGCTGCATTGGACCCCGACCACCCTGGCGTGTGGACTCGCTAAAAATCGGCGATTAGATATTGGATTCCAGCTTCCTTGAGGTCATTTCACTAATGAGTGCACCGGAAAGAGTTTCCTAATCCATCTGTGAGGGTGGCAACTGAAAGAGAATTTGAAAGCTGACAGAATAGGCGAGGGAAGGCATAGGAGATTTCCACACCCAGCAAGGAAGACTTTCCCGAAATGGAAGAAAGAAAGGAGCAAACAGAGACACCGGTAGCCCGCCCGGAAAAGAGTCTGCCCCTGAGAGAAAGTACCCTGACCAGGTTCACCCGTGGGTGGGTGGCCAGCTAGCGGCATTCAGAAGAGCGAGGCCCGCAGTCTGTGCGGAAGACACCTGCACTCGGGTGTGTGTGGCGGCACGATTCACAAGCAGCTCCAGATGTTAAACCAAGGAGAAGCCAGGGAGTTCCCAACGCCCCAGGTGTCCTCAGCCCACGACTGGCTGCTGTGGGAATGCGAAGCCCGGCTCCTTGTCTCAGAGCGGGACAACCAGGAGGTGTGACGTACACCCCGGGGTTCCCAGGAGGATCAGGCTGAAGCTGGGACTTGGCCTCAAAGTGTCCCCTCGCATGGCCACCCCCTTCCCCTTCCTGCTCCTCTACTCCTGGTGCCCCTCCATCCAGGGGCCAGACCTTAAAGAGTCACCGCAAGAGAATCCTGGTCCCCAAGGAGCCTTCTGGGGGACCGGTGCTGAGAGAGGTTGTGGGCATGGCCCGCTGGGGCTCTGCCCGACCCAGGGCTGAGAGATGCAACCTCCCAGCTCTGGGTCCCTGCAGGAAGCGTTGGCAAGCACAGGGCCGGTCCTCCAAAGGCCCAGGTGCAGGGAGCCCAGGCCAAGCAGCCTGTGGAAGAAGCCACTTGCCCTGCCACCCCGGGAACACGACTGCAGGCCCCGGCCCTTCCCACCTCCTCCTCCTCCTCCTCTTCCCCCCCCGCCCCCCCCCCGACATGGCACAGGGCTCAGAGACACCTCAGACTCTTGCTACCCAAAGTGCAAAGGGCATCAGTTGCTCCTCTAACCCCCCCCCCCCCCCCCCCCGCCCAGCAGACCGCGTTGTCCAGCCAGCCCCCGGGCCTCCCTGGGGTGCCCAGCACAAAAGCGCAGACACCCACCGGACCCTCAATCTCAGCTTTCGGATGTTTTTGCCACTCTAAGGACCCGCAGGCCAGCTGGGCCTTCGGGCAGGACAGAGAGCCCCGGAATCCGACGTGGAGAGCTGCGTGTACGTCCCCATCAGGAGGCGGTCCCCACCTCCGCGACTCTCCCCTTGCGGGGAGCGGCAGCCGCAGGGCCTCAGGGAAGACACCAGGCTGGGTCCCCGCGGCACAGCGGGGGCCCCGCACGCGACTTAGGGACGGCTGCTGGAGACTGCTGCGGCCACCCTGCTGCCGGGTTTCTGGAGGGCTTCCTGGAAGCAGCGTCCACACCAAGCCCTTGGAAGGCCCAGGCGACGGAGGAGCCGGTCAGGCAGGGGCCGAGGACGGTGAGAGGCCGGACGGGCGGGAAGGAGCATGTCAGGCAGGGGCAGAGGACGGTGACAGGCCGGGCGGGAAGGAGCCGGTCAGGCGGGGGCCCGGGACAGTGACGGGCCTGGGCCTGGCCGGGGAGGAGTGCGTCAGGCAGGGGCAGAGGACACGGGCTGGGTAAGGGTTAGGGTGACAGTTAGGGCACAATTCACACAATCGCAAAGATGTGGAAGCGACCCGAGTGCCCATCCATCCAGGAGTGCATTAATAAAATGTGGCGCGTGGACACCACGGAGTGCCATTGGGCTGTGAGGAGCAGCGGTGAGAGGGCGCCTCTCGTGTTCTCCTGGCCAGAGCTGGAACCCGTTCCAGTAAGCCAAGTATCCCAAGAATGGACACACGAGCGCCCCGTGAGCGCGCTCACCAGCAAATGGGTACGAACGGATGGACACCTAAGTGGACAGAGAGGAATCACCTTCATCATCGGGTGGGTGTCGGGCGGGTGGGGGGAGGGGAGGGGCATACACCTCCATTAGGAATGGGGTGGGTGCGCACCGACTGGGGGATGGGCGCACTTGAAGCTCTGACCCGAGGGGGGAGGCTGGGAGAGGGCAACGTACCCGACCTTAACATTGGTGCCCCCACAATACGCTGGAACAACATGAGAGGTAAATGAATAAGAACACAGGGGGGAGGGGGGCACGGGCAACACATGTCACCTGAATACTTGTACTCCCATCATCTGCTTGAAAAGAGAGAGAAAAGAAAATGCAATGAGAGAGGTAAGAGACACTTTTTAAAAATAACGACTCCAAAGAGAAAAGTAAAAGGAGGCCTGTGGAGCAGGTCTGGGTGTGACTCCGGATCCCCCAACATCAGCTGCCACCACCAAAGATTCCTACGTGGAGCCCATAGAACCCCAAAAGCAACGGGACGAGTTCTGGTCCCATACTCCCTCAAAATGACATCCTGGCCTCCTTCTGGAACTCCCTCCCCTCTCAGACTCTCAAGGTTTCCTCCAGCGTGTCGGTTCCCACAGAGCAGACCTTTGGTCTGAGACCTGACAGTCCAGATGCCACGCATGCTGCCGCGTGGCGGCGGTGTCGCGGCTTGGGACAAGAGGAGGCCCCACGGTGCGGGCTGGGGCGCCAGGCACCCCACGGCGGGCGCTGAGGGTGGGGGTGACCCCCACCCCGGGCCGCCGCCGCGCTCCCAGAAAGGGGACAGAACAAGAGGCAAAAAAAAAAAAAAAAGAAGAAGAAGAAGCCTACGGCACCCGGTATTCCCAGGCGGTCTTCTCCCATCCAAGTACTAACCAGGCCCGACCCTGCTTAGCTTCCGAGACCAGAGGAGACCGGGGGGCGTTCAGGGTGGTGTGGCCCTAGACGGCGGAGGGCGCCCCTGCCCCGCTCAAGATCCCAGCGTCTCTGCGCTTCCCCGCCGCCTCCTCCCGCCCCAGGCCCCGCGCCCGGCCGGGCCTGTTGAGTTCGCCGGCCGGGTCCGGCGGGCTCCGAGGGACGGGGGTGACGGGCCGGGCCGGGCGGCCGGGGCGGGGGGCTGTCTCTCTCTCCACACACACACACTCACACTCACTCACACTCACACAAGATGCGCCTCCACGGCTGGACCCGCCAAGGTGGAGCCCTCCCAGCCCCCCTCGTCTCCTCGCCTGGCCTCCTTCACCTACCCGCTGCCCACCCCCAGCGCGTCGCCGCCGCTGACTGCGCACGCGCGCACCGGCACCGGGCGCTCGCCCTTTGACCCCAGCCAGGGGCCGCCCTCCCCCACAACCCCTTTCAGCTGTGCCCCCCGCCCTGTGGGCGGGCTGCCGCCTATTCCCCCGGGCCAGGGCTGGGGCACAGCGCAAGGGGGAGGGGAGCGAGTGTATGGGGCATCTCTCTCTGGGGATGTGTCCCATGGGTGGGGTGGGGTGGGGTGGGGTGGCGTGGTTTGTGGGGCGCTGAAGAAATCAGTCCCCTCCATCTCCTACCTCTGGAAAACGCCCAAGCCCTTGGAGAACTGCCGGCACCGCGACCGTGGGGGCCGGGACCCTCCTCTGTGTCCTCCTGTGGCCCGGTCCAAGGGGCCTGGGCCTGGCCGGGGCTGCATTGGACCCCGACCACCCTGGCGTGTGGACTCGCTAAAAATCGGCGATTAGATATTGGATTCCAGCTTCCTTGAGGTCATTTCACTAATGAGTGCACCGGAAAGAGTTTCCTAATCCATCTGTGAGGGTGGCAACTGAAAGAGAATTTGAAAGCTGACAGAATAGGCGAGGGAAGGCATAGGAGATTTCCACACCCAGCAAGGAAGACTTTCCCGAAATGGAAGAAAGAAAGGAGCAAACAGAGACACCGGTAGCCCGCCCGGAAAAGAGTCTGCCCCTGAGAGAAAGTACCCTGACCAGGTTCTCCCGTGGGTGGGTGGCCAGCTAGCGGCATTCAGAAGAGCGAGGCCCGCAGTCTGTGCGGAAGACACCTGCACTCGGGTGTGTGTGGCGGCACGATTCACAAGCAGCTCCAGATGTTAAACCAAGGAGAAGCCAGGGAGTTCCCAACGCCCCAGGTGTCCTCAGCCCACGACTGGCTGCTGTGGGAATGCGAAGCCCGGCTCCTTGTCTCAGAGCGGGACAACCAGGAGGTGTGACGTACACCCCGGGGTTCCCAGGAGGATCAGGCTGAAGCTGGGACTTGGCCTCAAAGTGTCCCCTCGCATGGCCACCCCCTTCCCCTTCCTGCTCCTCTACTCCTGGTGCCCCTCCATCCAGGGGCCAGACCTTAAAGAGTCACCGCAAGAGAATCCTGGTCCCCAAGGAGCCTTCTGGGGGACCGGTGCTGAGAGAGGTTGTGGGCATGGCCCGCTGGGGCTCTGCCCGACCCAGGGCTGAGAGATGCAACCTCCCAGCTCTGGGTCCCTGCAGGAAGCGTTGGCAAGCACAGGGCCGGTCCTCCAAAGGCCCAGGTGCAGGGAGCCCAGGCCAAGCAGCCTGTGGAAGAAGCCACTTGCCCTGCCACCCCGGGAACACGACTGCAGGCCCCGGCCCTTCCCACCTCCTCCTCCTCCTCCTCTTCCCCCCCCGCCCCCCCCCCCGACATGGCACAGGGCTCAGAGACACCTCAGACTCTTGCTACCCAAAGTGCAAAGGGCATCAGTTGCTCCTCTAACCCCCCCCCCCCGCCCAGCAGACCGCGTTGTCCAGCCAGCCCCCGGGCCTCCCTGGGGTGCCCAGCACAAAAGCGCAGACACCCACCGGACCCTCAATCTCAGCTTTCGGATGTTTTTGCCACTCTAAGGACCCGCAGGCCAGCTGGGCCTTCGGGCAGGACAGAGAGCCCCGGAATCCGACGTGGAGAGCTGCGTGTACGTCCCCATCAGGAGGCGGTCCCCACCTCCGCGACTCTCCCCTTGCGGGGAGCGGCAGCCGCAGGGCCTCAGGGAAGACACCAGGCTGGGTCCCCGCGGCACAGCGGGGGCCCCGCACGCGACTTAGGGACGGCTGCTGGAGACTGCTGCGGCCACCCTGCTGCCGGGTTTCTGGAGGGCTTCCTGGAAGCAGCGTCCACACCAAGCCCTTGGAAGGCCCAGGCGACGGAGGAGCCGGTCAGGCAGGGGCCGAGGACGGTGAGAGGCCGGACGGGCGGGAAGGAGCATGTCAGGCAGGGGCAGAGGACGGTGACAGGCCGGGCGGGAAGGAGCCGGTCAGGCGGGGGCCCGGGACAGTGACGGGCCTGGGCCTGGCCGGGGAGGAGTGCGTCAGGCAGGGGCAGAGGACACGGGCTGGGTAAGGGTTAGGGTGACAGTTAGGGCACAATTCACACAATCGCAAAGATGTGGAAGCGACCCGAGTGCCCATCCATCCAGGAGTGCATTAATAAAATGTGGCGCGTGGACACCACGGAGTGCCATTGGGCTGTGAGGAGCAGCGGTGAGAGGGCGCCTCTCGTGTTCTCCTGGCCAGAGCTGGAACCCGTTCCAGTAAGCCAAGTATCCCAAGAATGGACACACGAGCGCCCCGTGAGCGCGCTCACCAGCAAATGGGTACGAACGGATGGACACCTAAGTGGACAGAGAGGAATCACCTTCATCATCGGGTGGGTGTCGGGCGGGTGGGGGGAGGGGAGGGGCATACACCTCCATTAGGAATGGGGTGGGTGCGCACCGACTGGGGGATGGGCGCACTTGAAGCTCTGACCCGAGGGGGGAGGCTGGGAGAGGGCAACGTACCCGACCTTAACATTGGTGCCCCCACAATACGCTGGAACAACATGAGAGGTAAATGAATAAGAACACAGGGGGGAGGGGGGCACGGGCAACACATGTCACCTGAATACTTGTACTCCCATCATCTGCTTGAAAAGAGAGAGAAAAGAAAATGCAATGAGAGAGGTAAGAGACACTTTTTAAAAATAACGACTCCAAAGAGAAAAGTAAAAGGAGGCCTGTGGAGCAGGTCTGGGTGTGACTCCGGATCCCCCAACATCAGCTGCCACCACCAAAGATTCCTACGTGGAGCCCATAGAACCCCAAAAGCAACGGGACGAGTTCTGGTCCCATACTCCCTCAAAATGACATCCTGGCCTCCTTCTGGAACTCCCTCCCCTCTCAGACTCTCAAGGTTTCCTCCAGCGTGTCGGTTCCCACAGAGCAGACCTTTGGTCTGAGACCTGACAGTCCAGATGCCACGCATGCTGCCGCGTGGCGGCGGTGTCGCGGCTTGGGACAAGAGGAGGCCCCACGGTGCGGGCTGGGGCGCCAGGCACCCCACGGCGGGCGCTGAGGGTGGGGGTGACCCCCACCCCGGGCCGCCGCCGCGCTCCCAGAAAGGGGACAGAACAAGAGGCAAAAAAAAAAAAAAAAGAAGAAGAAGAAGCCTACGGCACCCGGTATTCCCAGGCGGTCTTCTCCCATCCAAGTACTAACCAGGCCCGACCCTGCTTAGCTTCCGAGACCAGAGGAGACCGGGGGGCGTTCAGGGTGGTGTGGCCCTAGACGGCGGAGGGCGCCCCTGCCCCGCTCAAGATCCCAGCGTCTCTGCGCTTCCCCGCCGCCTCCTCCCGCCCCAGGCCCCGCGCCCGGCCGGGCCTGTTGAGTTCGCCGGCCGGGTCCGGCGGGCTCCGAGGGACGGGGGTGACGGGCCGGGCCGGGCGGCCGGGGCGGGGGGCTGTCTCTCTCTCCACACACACACACTCACACTCACTCACACTCACACAAGATGCGCCTCCACGGCTGGACCCGCCAAGGTGGAGCCCTCCCAGCCCCCCTCGTCTCCTCGCCTGGCCTCCTTCACCTACCCGCTGCCCACCCCCAGCGCGTCGCCGCCGCTGACTGCGCACGCGCGCACCGGCACCGGGCGCTCGCCCTTTGACCCCAGCCAGGGGCCGCCCTCCCCCACAACCCCTTTCAGCTGTGCCCCCCGCCCTGTGGGCGGGCTGCCGCCTATTCCCCCGGGCCAGGGCTGGGGCACAGCGCAAGGGGGAGGGGAGCGAGTGTATGGGGCATCTCTCTCTGGGGATGTGTCCCATGGGTGGGGTGGGGTGGGGTGGGGTGGCGTGGTTTGTGGGGCGCTGAAGAAATCAGTCCCCTCCATCTCCTACCTCTGGAAAACGCCCAAGCCCTTGGAGAACTGCCGGCACCGCGACCGTGGGGGCCGGGACCCTCCTCTGTGTCCTCCTGTGGCCCGGTCCAAGGGGCCTGGGCCTGGCCGGGGCTGCATTGGACCCCGACCACCCTGGCGTGTGGACTCGCTAAAAATCGGCGATTAGATATTGGATTCCAGCTTCCTTGAGGTCATTTCACTAATGAGTGCACCGGAAAGAGTTTCCTAATCCATCTGTGAGGGTGGCAACTGAAAGAGAATTTGAAAGCTGACAGAATAGGCGAGGGAAGGCATAGGAGATTTCCACACCCAGCAAGGAAGACTTTCCCGAAATGGAAGAAAGAAAGGAGCAAACAGAGACACCGGTAGCCCGCCCGGAAAAGAGTCTGCCCCTGAGAGAAAGTACCCTGACCAGGTTCACCCGTGGGTGGGTGGCCAGCTAGCGGCATTCAGAAGAGCGAGGCCCGCAGTCTGTGCGGAAGACACCTGCACTCGGGTGTGTGTGGCGGCACGATTCACAAGCAGCTCCAGATGTTAAACCAAGGAGAAGCCAGGGAGTTCCCAACGCCCCAGGTGTCCTCAGCCCACGACTGGCTGCTGTGGGAATGCGAAGCCCGGCTCCTTGTCTCAGAGCGGGACAACCAGGAGGTGTGACGTACACCCCGGGGTTCCCAGGAGGATCAGGCTGAAGCTGGGACTTGGCCTCAAAGTGTCCCCTCGCATGGCCACCCCCTTCCCCTTCCTGCTCCTCTACTCCTGGTGCCCCTCCATCCAGGGGCCAGACCTTAAAGAGTCACCGCAAGAGAATCCTGGTCCCCAAGGAGCCTTCTGGGGGACCGGTGCTGAGAGAGGTTGTGGGCATGGCCCGCTGGGGCTCTGCCCGACCCAGGGCTGAGAGATGCAACCTCCCAGCTCTGGGTCCCTGCAGGAAGCGTTGGCAAGCACAGGGCCGGTCCTCCAAAGGCCCAGGTGCAGGGAGCCCAGGCCAAGCAGCCTGTGGAAGAAGCCACTTGCCCTGCCACCCCGGGAACACGACTGCAGGCCCCGGCCCTTCCCACCTCCTCCTCCTCCTCCTCTTCCCCCCCCGCCCCCCCCCCGACATGGCACAGGGCTCAGAGACACCTCAGACTCTTGCTACCCAAAGTGCAAAGGGCATCAGTTGCTCCTCTAACCCCCCCCCCCCCCCCCCGCCCAGCAGACCGCGTTGTCCAGCCAGCCCCCGGGCCTCCCTGGGGTGCCCAGCACAAAAGCGCAGACACCCACCGGACCCTCAATCTCAGCTTTCGGATGTTTTTGCCACTCTAAGGACCCGCAGGCCAGCTGGGCCTTCGGGCAGGACAGAGAGCCCCGGAATCCGACGTGGAGAGCTGCGTGTACGTCCCCATCAGGAGGCGGTCCCCACCTCCGCGACTCTCCCCTTGCGGGGAGCGGCAGCCGCAGGGCCTCAGGGAAGACACCAGGCTGGGTCCCCGCGGCACAGCGGGGGCCCCGCACGCGACTTAGGGACGGCTGCTGGAGACTGCTGCGGCCACCCTGCTGCCGGGTTTCTGGAGGGCTTCCTGGAAGCAGCGTCCACACCAAGCCCTTGGAAGGCCCAGGCGACGGAGGAGCCGGTCAGGCAGGGGCCGAGGACGGTGAGAGGCCGGACGGGCGGGAAGGAGCATGTCAGGCAGGGGCAGAGGACGGTGACAGGCCGGGCGGGAAGGAGCCGGTCAGGCGGGGGCCCGGGACAGTGACGGGCCTGGGCCTGGCCGGGGAGGAGTGCGTCAGGCAGGGGCAGAGGACACGGGCTGGGTAAGGGTTAGGGTGACAGTTAGGGCACAATTCACACAATCGCAAAGATGTGGAAGCGACCCGAGTGCCCATCCATCCAGGAGTGCATTAATAAAATGTGGCGCGTGGACACCACGGAGTGCCATTGGGCTGTGAGGAGCAGCGGTGAGAGGGCGCCTCTCGTGTTCTCCTGGCCAGAGCTGGAACCCGTTCCAGTAAGCCAAGTATCCCAAGAATGGACACACGAGCGCCCCGTGAGCGCGCTCACCAGCAAATGGGTACGAACGGATGGACACCTAAGTGGACAGAGAGGAATCACCTTCATCATCGGGTGGGTGTCGGGCGGGTGGGGGGAGGGGAGGGGCATACACCTCCATTAGGAATGGGGTGGGTGCGCACCGACTGGGGGATGGGCGCACTTGAAGCTCTGACCCGAGGGGGGAGGCTGGGAGAGGGCAACGTACCCGACCTTAACATTGGTGCCCCCACAATACGCTGGAACAACATGAGAGGTAAATGAATAAGAACACAGGGGGGAGGGGGGCACGGGCAACACATGTCACCTGAATACTTGTACTCCCATCATCTGCTTGAAAAGAGAGAGAAAAGAAAATGCAATGAGAGAGGTAAGAGACACTTTTTAAAAATAACGACTCCAAAGAGAAAAGTAAAAGGAGGCCTGTGGAGCAGGTCTGGGTGTGACTCCGGATCCCCCAACATCAGCTGCCACCACCAAAGATTCCTACGTGGAGCCCATAGAACCCCAAAAGCAACGGGACGAGTTCTGGTCCCATACTCCCTCAAAATGACATCCTGGCCTCCTTCTGGAACTCCCTCCCCTCTCAGACTCTCAAGGTTTCCTCCAGCGTGTCGGTTCCCACAGAGCAGACCTTTGGTCTGAGACCTGACAGTCCAGATGCCACGCATGCTGCCGCGTGGCGGCGGTGTCGCGGCTTGGGACAAGAGGAGGCCCCACGGTGCGGGCTGGGGCGCCAGGCACCCCACGGCGGGCGCTGAGGGTGGGGGTGACCCCCACCCCGGGCCGCCGCCGCGCTCCCAGAAAGGGGACAGAACAAGAGGCAAAAAAAAAAAAAAAAGAAGAAGAAGAAGCCTACGGCACCCGGTATTCCCAGGCGGTCTTCTCCCATCCAAGTACTAACCAGGCCCGACCCTGCTTAGCTTCCGAGACCAGAGGAGACCGGGGGGCGTTCAGGGTGGTGTGGCCCTAGACGGCGGAGGGCGCCCCTGCCCCGCTCAAGATCCCAGCGTCTCTGCGCTTCCCCGCCGCCTCCTCCCGCCCCAGGCCCCGCGCCCGGCCGGGCCTGTTGAGTTCGCCGGCCGGGTCCGGCGGGCTCCGAGGGACGGGGGTGACGGGCCGGGCCGGGCGGCCGGGGCGGGGGGCTGTCTCTCTCTCCACACACACACACTCACACTCACTCACACTCACACAAGATGCGCCTCCACGGCTGGACCCGCCAAGGTGGAGCCCTCCCAGCCCCCCTCGTCTCCTCGCCTGGCCTCCTTCACCTACCCGCTGCCCACCCCCAGCGCGTCGCCGCCGCTGACTGCGCACGCGCGCACCGGCACCGGGCGCTCGCCCTTTGACCCCAGCCAGGGGCCGCCCTCCCCCACAACCCCTTTCAGCTGTGCCCCCCGCCCTGTGGGCGGGCTGCCGCCTATTCCCCCGGGCCAGGGCTGGGGCACAGCGCAAGGGGGAGGGGAGCGAGTGTATGGGGCATCTCTCTCTGGGGATGTGTCCCATGGGTGGGGTGGGGTGGGGTGGGGTGGCGTGGTTTGTGGGGCGCTGAAGAAATCAGTCCCCTCCATCTCCTACCTCTGGAAAACGCCCAAGCCCTTGGAGAACTGCCGGCACCGCGACCGTGGGGGCCGGGACCCTCCTCTGTGTCCTCCTGTGGCCCGGTCCAAGGGGCCTGGGCCTGGCCGGGGCTGCATTGGACCCCGACCACCCTGGCGTGTGGACTCGCTAAAAATCGGCGATTAGATATTGGATTCCAGCTTCCTTGAGGTCATTTCACTAATGAGTGCACCGGAAAGAGTTTCCTAATCCATCTGTGAGGGTGGCAACTGAAAGAGAATTTGAAAGCTGACAGAATAGGCGAGGGAAGGCATAGGAGATTTCCACACCCAGCAAGGAAGACTTTCCCGAAATGGAAGAAAGAAAGGAGCAAACAGAGACACCGGTAGCCCGCCCGGAAAAGAGTCTGCCCCTGAGAGAAAGTACCCTGACCAGGTTCTCCCGTGGGTGGGTGGCCAGCTAGCGGCATTCAGAAGAGCGAGGCCCGCAGTCTGTGCGGAAGACACCTGCACTCGGGTGTGTGTGGCGGCACGATTCACAAGCAGCTCCAGATGTTAAACCAAGGAGAAGCCAGGGAGTTCCCAACGCCCCAGGTGTCCTCAGCCCACGACTGGCTGCTGTGGGAATGCGAAGCCCGGCTCCTTGTCTCAGAGCGGGACAACCAGGAGGTGTGACGTACACCCCGGGGTTCCCAGGAGGATCAGGCTGAAGCTGGGACTTGGCCTCAAAGTGTCCCCTCGCATGGCCACCCCCTTCCCCTTCCTGCTCCTCTACTCCTGGTGCCCCTCCATCCAGGGGCCAGACCTTAAAGAGTCACCGCAAGAGAATCCTGGTCCCCAAGGAGCCTTCTGGGGGACCGGTGCTGAGAGAGGTTGTGGGCATGGCCCGCTGGGGCTCTGCCCGACCCAGGGCTGAGAGATGCAACCTCCCAGCTCTGGGTCCCTGCAGGAAGCGTTGGCAAGCACAGGGCCGGTCCTCCAAAGGCCCAGGTGCAGGGAGCCCAGGCCAAGCAGCCTGTGGAAGAAGCCACTTGCCCTGCCACCCCGGGAACACGGCTGCAGGCCCCGGCCCTTCCCACCTCCTCCTCCTCCTCCTCTTCCCCCCCCCGCCCCCCCCCGACATGGCACAGGGCTCAGAGACACCTCAGACTCTTGCTACCCAAAGTGCAAAGGGCATCAGTTGCTCCTCTAACCCCCCCCCCCCGCCCAGCAGACCGCGTTGTCCAGCCAGCCCCCGGGCCTCCCTGGGGTGCCCAGCACAAAAGCGCAGACACCCACCGGACCCTCAATCTCAGCTTTCGGATGTTTTTGCCACTCTAAGGACCCGCAGGCCAGCTGGGCCTTCGGGCAGGACAGAGAGCCCCGGAATCCGACGTGGAGAGCTGCGTGTACGTCCCCATCAGGAGGCGGTCCCCACCTCCGCGACTCTCCCCTTGCGGGGAGCGGCAGCCGCAGGGCCTCAGGGAAGACACCAGGCTGGGTCCCCGCGGCACAGCGGGGGCCCCGCACGCGACTTAGGGACGGCTGCTGGAGACTGCTGCGGCCACCCTGCTGCCGGGTTTCTGGAGGGCTTCCTGGAAGCAGCGTCCACACCAAGCCCTTGGAAGGCCCAGGCGACGGAGGAGCCGGTCAGGCAGGGGCCGAGGACGGTGAGAGGCCGGACGGGCGGGAAGGAGCATGTCAGGCAGGGGCAGAGGACGGTGACAGGCCGGGCGGGAAGGAGCCGGTCAGGCGGGGGCCCGGGACAGTGACGGGCCTGGGCCTGGCCGGGGAGGAGTGCGTCAGGCAGGGGCAGAGGACACGGGCTGGGTAAGGGTTAGGGTGACAGTTAGGGCACAATTCACACAATCGCAAAGATGTGGAAGCGACCCGAGTGCCCATCCATCCAGGAGTGCATTAATAAAATGTGGCGCGTGGACACCACGGAGTGCCATTGGGCTGTGAGGAGCAGCGGTGAGAGGGCGCCTCTCGTGTTCTCCTGGCCAGAGCTGGAACCCGTTCCAGTAAGCCAAGTATCCCAAGAATGGACACACGAGCGCCCCGTGAGCGCGCTCACCAGCAAATGGGTACGAACGGATGGACACCTAAGTGGACAGAGAGGAATCACCTTCATCATCGGGTGGGTGTCGGGCGGGTGGGGGGAGGGGAGGGGCATACACCTCCATTAGGAATGGGGTGGGTGCGCACCGACTGGGGGATGGGCGCACTTGAAGCTCTGACCCGAGGGGGGAGGCTGGGAGAGGGCAACGTACCCGACCTTAACATTGGTGCCCCCACAATACGCTGGAACAACATGAGAGGTAAATGAATAAGAACACAGGGGGGAGGGGGGCACGGGCAACACATGTCACCTGAATACTTGTACTCCCATCATCTGCTTGAAAAGAGAGAGAAAAGAAAATGCAATGAGAGAGGTAAGAGACACTTTTTAAAAATAACGACTCCAAAGAGAAAAGTAAAAGGAGGCCTGTGGAGCAGGTCTGGGTGTGACTCCGGATCCCCCAACATCAGCTGCCACCACCAAAGATTCCTACGTGGAGCCCATAGAACCCCAAAAGCAACGGGACGAGTTCTGGTCCCATACTCCCTCAAAATGACATCCTGGCCTCCTTCTGGAACTCCCTCCCCTCTCAGACTCTCAAGGTTTCCTCCAGCGTGTCGGTTCCCACAGAGCAGACCTTTGGTCTGAGACCTGACAGTCCAGATGCCACGCATGCTGCCGCGTGGCGGCGGTGTCGCGGCTTGGGACAAGAGGAGGCCCCACGGTGCGGGCTGGGGCGCCAGGCACCCCACGGCGGGCGCTGAGGGTGGGGGTGACCCCCACCCCGGGCCGCCGCCGCGCTCCCAGAAAGGGGACAGAACAAGAGGCAAAAAAAAAAAAAAAAGAAGAAGAAGAAGCCTACGGCACCCGGTATTCCCAGGCGGTCTTCTCCCATCCAAGTACTAACCAGGCCCGACCCTGCTTAGCTTCCGAGACCAGAGGAGACCGGGGGGCGTTCAGGGTGGTGTGGCCCTAGACGGCGGAGGGCGCCCCTGCCCCGCTCAAGATCCCAGCGTCTCTGCGCTTCCCCGCCGCCTCCTCCCGCCCCAGGCCCCGCGCCCGGCCGGGCCTGTTGAGTTCGCCGGCCGGGTCCGGCGGGCTCCGAGGGACGGGGGTGACGGGCCGGGCCGGGCGGCCGGGGCGGGGGGCTGTCTCTCTCTCCACACACACACACTCACACTCACTCACACTCACACAAGATGCGCCTCCACGGCTGGACCCGCCAAGGTGGAGCCCTCCCAGCCCCCCTCGTCTCCTCGCCTGGCCTCCTTCACCTACCCGCTGCCCACCCCCAGCGCGTCGCCGCCGCTGACTGCGCACGCGCGCACCGGCACCGGGCGCTCGCCCTTTGACCCCAGCCAGGGGCCGCCCTCCCCCACAACCCCTTTCAGCTGTGCCCCCCGCCCTGTGGGCGGGCTGCCGCCTATTCCCCCGGGCCAGGGCTGGGGCACAGCGCAAGGGGGAGGGGAGCGAGTGTATGGGGCATCTCTCTCTGGGGATGTGTCCCATGGGTGGGGTGGGGTGGGGTGGGGTGGCGTGGTTTGTGGGGCGCTGAAGAAATCAGTCCCCTCCATCTCCTACCTCTGGAAAACGCCCAAGCCCTTGGAGAACTGCCGGCACCGCGACCGTGGGGGCCGGGACCCTCCTCTGTGTCCTCCTGTGGCCCGGTCCAAGGGGCCTGGGCCTGGCCGGGGCTGCATTGGACCCCGACCACCCTGGCGTGTGGACTCGCTAAAAATCGGCGATTAGATATTGGATTCCAGCTTCCTTGAGGTCATTTCACTAATGAGTGCACCGGAAAGAGTTTCCTAATCCATCTGTGAGGGTGGCAACTGAAAGAGAATTTGAAAGCTGACAGAATAGGCGAGGGAAGGCATAGGAGATTTCCACACCCAGCAAGGAAGACTTTCCCGAAATGGAAGAAAGAAAGGAGCAAACAGAGACACCGGTAGCCCGCCCGGAAAAGAGTCTGCCCCTGAGAGAAAGTACCCTGACCAGGTTCACCCGTGGGTGGGTGGCCAGCTAGCGGCATTCAGAAGAGCGAGGCCCGCAGTCTGTGCGGAAGACACCTGCACTCGGGTGTGTGTGGCGGCACGATTCACAAGCAGCTCCAGATGTTAAACCAAGGAGAAGCCAGGGAGTTCCCAACGCCCCAGGTGTCCTCAGCCCACGACTGGCTGCTGTGGGAATGCGAAGCCCGGCTCCTTGTCTCAGAGCGGGACAACCAGGAGGTGTGACGTACACCCCGGGGTTCCCAGGAGGATCAGGCTGAAGCTGGGACTTGGCCTCAAAGTGTCCCCTCGCATGGCCACCCCCTTCCCCTTCCTGCTCCTCTACTCCTGGTGCCCCTCCATCCAGGGGCCAGACCTTAAAGAGTCACCGCAAGAGAATCCTGGTCCCCAAGGAGCCTTCTGGGGGACCGGTGCTGAGAGAGGTTGTGGGCATGGCCCGCTGGGGCTCTGCCCGACCCAGGGCTGAGAGATGCAACCTCCCAGCTCTGGGTCCCTGCAGGAAGCGTTGGCAAGCACAGGGCCGGTCCTCCAAAGGCCCAGGTGCAGGGAGCCCAGGCCAAGCAGCCTGTGGAAGAAGCCACTTGCCCTGCCACCCCGGGAACACGACTGCAGGCCCCGGCCCTTCCCACCTCCTCCTCCTCCTCCTCTTCCCCCCCCGCCCCCCCCCCGACATGGCACAGGGCTCAGAGACACCTCAGACTCTTGCTACCCAAAGTGCAAAGGGCATCAGTTGCTCCTCTAACCCCCCCCCCCCCCCCCCCCGCCCAGCAGACCGCGTTGTCCAGCCAGCCCCCGGGCCTCCCTGGGGTGCCCAGCACAAAAGCGCAGACACCCACCGGACCCTCAATCTCAGCTTTCGGATGTTTTTGCCACTCTAAGGACCCGCAGGCCAGCTGGGCCTTCGGGCAGGACAGAGAGCCCCGGAATCCGACGTGGAGAGCTGCGTGTACGTCCCCATCAGGAGGCGGTCCCCACCTCCGCGACTCTCCCCTTGCGGGGAGCGGCAGCCGCAGGGCCTCAGGGAAGACACCAGGCTGGGTCCCCGCGGCACAGCGGGGGCCCCGCACGCGACTTAGGGACGGCTGCTGGAGACTGCTGCGGCCACCCTGCTGCCGGGTTTCTGGAGGGCTTCCTGGAAGCAGCGTCCACACCAAGCCCTTGGAAGGCCCAGGCGACGGAGGAGCCGGTCAGGCAGGGGCCGAGGACGGTGAGAGGCCGGACGGGCGGGAAGGAGCATGTCAGGCAGGGGCAGAGGACGGTGACAGGCCGGGCGGGAAGGAGCCGGTCAGGCGGGGGCCCGGGACAGTGACGGGCCTGGGCCTGGCCGGGGAGGAGTGCGTCAGGCAGGGGCAGAGGACACGGGCTGGGTAAGGGTTAGGGTGACAGTTAGGGCACAATTCACACAATCGCAAAGATGTGGAAGCGACCCGAGTGCCCATCCATCCAGGAGTGCATTAATAAAATGTGGCGCGTGGACACCACGGAGTGCCATTGGGCTGTGAGGAGCAGCGGTGAGAGGGCGCCTCTCGTGTTCTCCTGGCCAGAGCTGGAACCCGTTCCAGTAAGCCAAGTATCCCAAGAATGGACACACGAGCGCCCCGTGAGCGCGCTCACCAGCAAATGGGTACGAACGGATGGACACCTAAGTGGACAGAGAGGAATCACCTTCATCATCGGGTGGGTGTCGGGCGGGTGGGGGGAGGGGAGGGGCATACACCTCCATTAGGAATGGGGTGGGTGCGCACCGACTGGGGGATGGGCGCACTTGAAGCTCTGACCCGAGGGGGGAGGCTGGGAGAGGGCAACGTACCCGACCTTAACATTGGTGCCCCCACAATACGCTGGAACAACATGAGAGGTAAATGAATAAGAACACAGGGGGGAGGGGGGCACGGGCAACACATGTCACCTGAATACTTGTACTCCCATCATCTGCTTGAAAAGAGAGAGAAAAGAAAATGCAATGAGAGAGGTAAGAGACACTTTTTAAAAATAACGACTCCAAAGAGAAAAGTAAAAGGAGGCCTGTGGAGCAGGTCTGGGTGTGACTCCGGATCCCCCAACATCAGCTGCCACCACCAAAGATTCCTACGTGGAGCCCATAGAACCCCAAAAGCAACGGGACGAGTTCTGGTCCCATACTCCCTCAAAATGACATCCTGGCCTCCTTCTGGAACTCCCTCCCCTCTCAGACTCTCAAGGTTTCCTCCAGCGTGTCGGTTCCCACAGAGCAGACCTTTGGTCTGAGACCTGACAGTCCAGATGCCACGCATGCTGCCGCGTGGCGGCGGTGTCGCGGCTTGGGACAAGAGGAGGCCCCACGGTGCGGGCTGGGGCGCCAGGCACCCCACGGCGGGCGCTGAGGGTGGGGGTGACCCCCACCCCGGGCCGCCGCCGCGCTCCCAGAAAGGGGACAGAACAAGAGGCAAAAAAAAAAAAAAAAGAAGAAGAAGAAGCCTACGGCACCCGGTATTCCCAGGCGGTCTTCTCCCATCCAAGTACTAACCAGGCCCGACCCTGCTTAGCTTCCGAGACCAGAGGAGACCGGGGGGCGTTCAGGGTGGTGTGGCCCTAGACGGCGGAGGGCGCCCCTGCCCCGCTCAAGATCCCAGCGTCTCTGCGCTTCCCCGCCGCCTCCTCCCGCCCCAGGCCCCGCGCCCGGCCGGGCCTGTTGAGTTCGCCGGCCGGGTCCGGCGGGCTCCGAGGGACGGGGGTGACGGGCCGGGCCGGGCGGCCGGGGCGGGGGGCTGTCTCTCTCTCCACACACACACACTCACACTCACTCACACTCACACAAGATGCGCCTCCACGGCTGGACCCGCCAAGGTGGAGCCCTCCCAGCCCCCCTCGTCTCCTCGCCTGGCCTCCTTCACCTACCCGCTGCCCACCCCCAGCGCGTCGCCGCCGCTGACTGCGCACGCGCGCACCGGCACCGGGCGCTCGCCCTTTGACCCCAGCCAGGGGCCGCCCTCCCCCACAACCCCTTTCAGCTGTGCCCCCCGCCCTGTGGGCGGGCTGCCGCCTATTCCCCCGGGCCAGGGCTGGGGCACAGCGCAAGGGGGAGGGGAGCGAGTGTATGGGGCATCTCTCTCTGGGGATGTGTCCCATGGGTGGGGTGGGGTGGGGTGGGGTGGCGTGGTTTGTGGGGCGCTGAAGAAATCAGTCCCCTCCATCTCCTACCTCTGGAAAACGCCCAAGCCCTTGGAGAACTGCCGGCACCGCGACCGTGGGGGCCGGGACCCTCCTCTGTGTCCTCCTGTGGCCCGGTCCAAGGGGCCTGGGCCTGGCCGGGGCTGCATTGGACCCCGACCACCCTGGCGTGTGGACTCGCTAAAAATCGGCGATTAGATATTGGATTCCAGCTTCCTTGAGGTCATTTCACTAATGAGTGCACCGGAAAGAGTTTCCTAATCCATCTGTGAGGGTGGCAACTGAAAGAGAATTTGAAAGCTGACAGAATAGGCGAGGGAAGGCATAGGAGATTTCCACACCCAGCAAGGAAGACTTTCCCGAAATGGAAGAAAGAAAGGAGCAAACAGAGACACCGGTAGCCCGCCCGGAAAAGAGTCTGCCCCTGAGAGAAAGTACCCTGACCAGGTTCTCCCGTGGGTGGGTGGCCAGCTAGCGGCATTCAGAAGAGCGAGGCCCGCAGTCTGTGCGGAAGACACCTGCACTCGGGTGTGTGTGGCGGCACGATTCACAAGCAGCTCCAGATGTTAAACCAAGGAGAAGCCAGGGAGTTCCCAACGCCCCAGGTGTCCTCAGCCCACGACTGGCTGCTGTGGGAATGCGAAGCCCGGCTCCTTGTCTCAGAGCGGGACAACCAGGAGGTGTGACGTACACCCCGGGGTTCCCAGGAGGATCAGGCTGAAGCTGGGACTTGGCCTCAAAGTGTCCCCTCGCATGGCCACCCCCTTCCCCTTCCTGCTCCTCTACTCCTGGTGCCCCTCCATCCAGGGGCCAGACCTTAAAGAGTCACCGCAAGAGAATCCTGGTCCCCAAGGAGCCTTCTGGGGGACCGGTGCTGAGAGAGGTTGTGGGCATGGCCCGCTGGGGCTCTGCCCGACCCAGGGCTGAGAGATGCAACCTCCCAGCTCTGGGTCCCTGCAGGAAGCGTTGGCAAGCACAGGGCCGGTCCTCCAAAGGCCCAGGTGCAGGGAGCCCAGGCCAAGCAGCCTGTGGAAGAAGCCACTTGCCCTGCCACCCCGGGAACACGACTGCAGGCCCCGGCCCTTCCCACCTCCTCCTCCTCCTCCTCTTCCCCCCCCGCCCCCCCCCCCGACATGGCACAGGGCTCAGAGACACCTCAGACTCTTGCTACCCAAAGTGCAAAGGGCATCAGTTGCTCCTCTAACCCCCCCCCCCCGCCCAGCAGACCGCGTTGTCCAGCCAGCCCCCGGGCCTCCCTGGGGTGCCCAGCACAAAAGCGCAGACACCCACCGGACCCTCAATCTCAGCTTTCGGATGTTTTTGCCACTCTAAGGACCCGCAGGCCAGCTGGGCCTTCGGGCAGGACAGAGAGCCCCGGAATCCGACGTGGAGAGCTGCGTGTACGTCCCCATCAGGAGGCGGTCCCCACCTCCGCGACTCTCCCCTTGCGGGGAGCGGCAGCCGCAGGGCCTCAGGGAAGACACCAGGCTGGGTCCCCGCGGCACAGCGGGGGCCCCGCACGCGACTTAGGGACGGCTGCTGGAGACTGCTGCGGCCACCCTGCTGCCGGGTTTCTGGAGGGCTTCCTGGAAGCAGCGTCCACACCAAGCCCTTGGAAGGCCCAGGCGACGGAGGAGCCGGTCAGGCAGGGGCCGAGGACGGTGAGAGGCCGGACGGGCGGGAAGGAGCATGTCAGGCAGGGGCAGAGGACGGTGACAGGCCGGGCGGGAAGGAGCCGGTCAGGCGGGGGCCCGGGACAGTGACGGGCCTGGGCCTGGCCGGGGAGGAGTGCGTCAGGCAGGGGCAGAGGACACGGGCTGGGTAAGGGTTAGGGTGACAGTTAGGGCACAATTCACACAATCGCAAAGATGTGGAAGCGACCCGAGTGCCCATCCATCCAGGAGTGCATTAATAAAATGTGGCGCGTGGACACCACGGAGTGCCATTGGGCTGTGAGGAGCAGCGGTGAGAGGGCGCCTCTCGTGTTCTCCTGGCCAGAGCTGGAACCCGTTCCAGTAAGCCAAGTATCCCAAGAATGGACACACGAGCGCCCCGTGAGCGCGCTCACCAGCAAATGGGTACGAACGGATGGACACCTAAGTGGACAGAGAGGAATCACCTTCATCATCGGGTGGGTGTCGGGCGGGTGGGGGGAGGGGAGGGGCATACACCTCCATTAGGAATGGGGTGGGTGCGCACCGACTGGGGGATGGGCGCACTTGAAGCTCTGACCCGAGGGGGGAGGCTGGGAGAGGGCAACGTACCCGACCTTAACATTGGTGCCCCCACAATACGCTGGAACAACATGAGAGGTAAATGAATAAGAACACAGGGGGGAGGGGGGCACGGGCAACACATGTCACCTGAATACTTGTACTCCCATCATCTGCTTGAAAAGAGAGAGAAAAGAAAATGCAATGAGAGAGGTAAGAGACACTTTTTAAAAATAACGACTCCAAAGAGAAAAGTAAAAGGAGGCCTGTGGAGCAGGTCTGGGTGTGACTCCGGATCCCCCAACATCAGCTGCCACCACCAAAGATTCCTACGTGGAGCCCATAGAACCCCAAAAGCAACGGGACGAGTTCTGGTCCCATACTCCCTCAAAATGACATCCTGGCCTCCTTCTGGAACTCCCTCCCCTCTCAGACTCTCAAGGTTTCCTCCAGCGTGTCGGTTCCCACAGAGCAGACCTTTGGTCTGAGACCTGACAGTCCAGATGCCACGCATGCTGCCGCGTGGCGGCGGTGTCGCGGCTTGGGACAAGAGGAGGCCCCACGGTGCGGGCTGGGGCGCCAGGCACCCCACGGCGGGCGCTGAGGGTGGGGGTGACCCCCACCCCGGGCCGCCGCCGCGCTCCCAGAAAGGGGACAGAACAAGAGGCAAAAAAAAAAAAAAAAGAAGAAGAAGAAGCCTACGGCACCCGGTATTCCCAGGCGGTCTTCTCCCATCCAAGTACTAACCAGGCCCGACCCTGCTTAGCTTCCGAGACCAGAGGAGACCGGGGGGCGTTCAGGGTGGTGTGGCCCTAGACGGCGGAGGGCGCCCCTGCCCCGCTCAAGATCCCAGCGTCTCTGCGCTTCCCCGCCGCCTCCTCCCGCCCCAGGCCCCGCGCCCGGCCGGGCCTGTTGAGTTCGCCGGCCGGGTCCGGCGGGCTCCGAGGGACGGGGGTGACGGGCCGGGCCGGGCGGCCGGGGCGGGGGGCTGTCTCTCTCTCCACACACACACACTCACACTCACTCACACTCACACAAGATGCGCCTCCACGGCTGGACCCGCCAAGGTGGAGCCCTCCCAGCCCCCCTCGTCTCCTCGCCTGGCCTCCTTCACCTACCCGCTGCCCACCCCCAGCGCGTCGCCGCCGCTGACTGCGCACGCGCGCACCGGCACCGGGCGCTCGCCCTTTGACCCCAGCCAGGGGCCGCCCTCCCCCACAACCCCTTTCAGCTGTGCCCCCCGCCCTGTGGGCGGGCTGCCGCCTATTCCCCCGGGCCAGGGCTGGGGCACAGCGCAAGGGGGAGGGGAGCGAGTGTATGGGGCATCTCTCTCTGGGGATGTGTCCCATGGGTGGGGTGGGGTGGGGTGGGGTG
Organism: Microcebus murinus; assembly: GCF_040939455.1. Classification (NCBI taxonomy): domain Eukaryota; kingdom Metazoa; phylum Chordata; class Mammalia; order Primates; family Cheirogaleidae; genus Microcebus; species Microcebus murinus. The sequence continues at coordinate 19,405 of NW_027439012.1, read as the reverse complement.
GCGTGGTTTGTGGGGCGCTGAAGAAATCAGTCCCCTCCATCTCCTACCTCTGGAAAACGCCCAAGCCCTTGGAGAACTGCCGGCACCGCGACCGTGGGGGCCGGGACCCTCCTCTGTGTCCTCCTGTGGCCCGGTCCAAGGGGCCTGGGCCTGGCCGGGGCTGCATTGGACCCCGACCACCCTGGCGTGTGGACTCGCTAAAAATCGGCGATTAGATATTGGATTCCAGCTTCCTTGAGGTCATTTCACTAATGAGTGCACCGGAAAGAGTTTCCTAATCCATCTGTGAGGGTGGCAACTGAAAGAGAATTTGAAAGCTGACAGAATAGGCGAGGGAAGGCATAGGAGATTTCCACACCCAGCAAGGAAGACTTTCCCGAAATGGAAGAAAGAAAGGAGCAAACAGAGACACCGGTAGCCCGCCCGGAAAAGAGTCTGCCCCTGAGAGAAAGTACCCTGACCAGGTTCACCCGTGGGTGGGTGGCCAGCTAGCGGCATTCAGAAGAGCGAGGCCCGCAGTCTGTGCGGAAGACACCTGCACTCGGGTGTGTGTGGCGGCACGATTCACAAGCAGCTCCAGATGTTAAACCAAGGAGAAGCCAGGGAGTTCCCAACGCCCCAGGTGTCCTCAGCCCACGACTGGCTGCTGTGGGAATGCGAAGCCCGGCTCCTTGTCTCAGAGCGGGACAACCAGGAGGTGTGACGTACACCCCGGGGTTCCCAGGAGGATCAGGCTGAAGCTGGGACTTGGCCTCAAAGTGTCCCCTCGCATGGCCACCCCCTTCCCCTTCCTGCTCCTCTACTCCTGGTGCCCCTCCATCCAGGGGCCAGACCTTAAAGAGTCACCGCAAGAGAATCCTGGTCCCCAAGGAGCCTTCTGGGGGACCGGTGCTGAGAGAGGTTGTGGGCATGGCCCGCTGGGGCTCTGCCCGACCCAGGGCTGAGAGATGCAACCTCCCAGCTCTGGGTCCCTGCAGGAAGCGTTGGCAAGCACAGGGCCGGTCCTCCAAAGGCCCAGGTGCAGGGAGCCCAGGCCAAGCAGCCTGTGGAAGAAGCCACTTGCCCTGCCACCCCGGGAACACGACTGCAGGCCCCGGCCCTTCCCACCTCCTCCTCCTCCTCCTCTTCCCCCCCCGCCCCCCCCCCGACATGGCACAGGGCTCAGAGACACCTCAGACTCTTGCTACCCAAAGTGCAAAGGGCATCAGTTGCTCCTCTAACCCCCCCCCCCCCCCCCCGCCCAGCAGACCGCGTTGTCCAGCCAGCCCCCGGGCCTCCCTGGGGTGCCCAGCACAAAAGCGCAGACACCCACCGGACCCTCAATCTCAGCTTTCGGATGTTTTTGCCACTCTAAGGACCCGCAGGCCAGCTGGGCCTTCGGGCAGGACAGAGAGCCCCGGAATCCGACGTGGAGAGCTGCGTGTACGTCCCCATCAGGAGGCGGTCCCCACCTCCGCGACTCTCCCCTTGCGGGGAGCGGCAGCCGCAGGGCCTCAGGGAAGACACCAGGCTGGGTCCCCGCGGCACAGCGGGGGCCCCGCACGCGACTTAGGGACGGCTGCTGGAGACTGCTGCGGCCACCCTGCTGCCGGGTTTCTGGAGGGCTTCCTGGAAGCAGCGTCCACACCAAGCCCTTGGAAGGCCCAGGCGACGGAGGAGCCGGTCAGGCAGGGGCCGAGGACGGTGAGAGGCCGGACGGGCGGGAAGGAGCATGTCAGGCAGGGGCAGAGGACGGTGACAGGCCGGGCGGGAAGGAGCCGGTCAGGCGGGGGCCCGGGACAGTGACGGGCCTGGGCCTGGCCGGGGAGGAGTGCGTCAGGCAGGGGCAGAGGACACGGGCTGGGTAAGGGTTAGGGTGACAGTTAGGGCACAATTCACACAATCGCAAAGATGTGGAAGCGACCCGAGTGCCCATCCATCCAGGAGTGCATTAATAAAATGTGGCGCGTGGACACCACGGAGTGCCATTGGGCTGTGAGGAGCAGCGGTGAGAGGGCGCCTCTCGTGTTCTCCTGGCCAGAGCTGGAACCCGTTCCAGTAAGCCAAGTATCCCAAGAATGGACACACGAGCGCCCCGTGAGCGCGCTCACCAGCAAATGGGTACGAACGGATGGACACCTAAGTGGACAGAGAGGAATCACCTTCATCATCGGGTGGGTGTCGGGCGGGTGGGGGGAGGGGAGGGGCATACACCTCCATTAGGAATGGGGTGGGTGCGCACCGACTGGGGGATGGGCGCACTTGAAGCTCTGACCCGAGGGGGGAGGCTGGGAGAGGGCAACGTACCCGACCTTAACATTGGTGCCCCCACAATACGCTGGAACAACATGAGAGGTAAATGAATAAGAACACAGGGGGGAGGGGGGCACGGGCAACACATGTCACCTGAATACTTGTACTCCCATCATCTGCTTGAAAAGAGAGAGAAAAGAAAATGCAATGAGAGAGGTAAGAGACACTTTTTAAAAATAACGACTCCAAAGAGAAAAGTAAAAGGAGGCCTGTGGAGCAGGTCTGGGTGTGACTCCGGATCCCCCAACATCAGCTGCCACCACCAAAGATTCCTACGTGGAGCCCATAGAACCCCAAAAGCAACGGGACGAGTTCTGGTCCCATACTCCCTCAAAATGACATCCTGGCCTCCTTCTGGAACTCCCTCCCCTCTCAGACTCTCAAGGTTTCCTCCAGCGTGTCGGTTCCCACAGAGCAGACCTTTGGTCTGAGACCTGACAGTCCAGATGCCACGCATGCTGCCGCGTGGCGGCGGTGTCGCGGCTTGGGACAAGAGGAGGCCCCACGGTGCGGGCTGGGGCGCCAGGCACCCCACGGCGGGCGCTGAGGGTGGGGGTGACCCCCACCCCGGGCCGCCGCCGCGCTCCCAGAAAGGGGACAGAACAAGAGGCAAAAAAAAAAAAAAAAGAAGAAGAAGAAGCCTACGGCACCCGGTATTCCCAGGCGGTCTTCTCCCATCCAAGTACTAACCAGGCCCGACCCTGCTTAGCTTCCGAGACCAGAGGAGACCGGGGGGCGTTCAGGGTGGTGTGGCCCTAGACGGCGGAGGGCGCCCCTGCCCCGCTCAAGATCCCAGCGTCTCTGCGCTTCCCCGCCGCCTCCTCCCGCCCCAGGCCCCGCGCCCGGCCGGGCCTGTTGAGTTCGCCGGCCGGGTCCGGCGGGCTCCGAGGGACGGGGGTGACGGGCCGGGCCGGGCGGCCGGGGCGGGGGGCTGTCTCTCTCTCCACACACACACACTCACACTCACTCACACTCACACAAGATGCGCCTCCACGGCTGGACCCGCCAAGGTGGAGCCCTCCCAGCCCCCCTCGTCTCCTCGCCTGGCCTCCTTCACCTACCCGCTGCCCACCCCCAGCGCGTCGCCGCCGCTGACTGCGCACGCGCGCACCGGCACCGGGCGCTCGCCCTTTGACCCCAGCCAGGGGCCGCCCTCCCCCACAACCCCTTTCAGCTGTGCCCCCCGCCCTGTGGGCGGGCTGCCGCCTATTCCCCCGGGCCAGGGCTGGGGCACAGCGCAAGGGGGAGGGGAGCGAGTGTATGGGGCATCTCTCTCTGGGGATGTGTCCCATGGGTGGGGTGGGGTGGGGTGGGGTGGCGTGGTTTGTGGGGCGCTGAAGAAATCAGTCCCCTCCATCTCCTACCTCTGGAAAACGCCCAAGCCCTTGGAGAACTGCCGGCACCGCGACCGTGGGGGCCGGGACCCTCCTCTGTGTCCTCCTGTGGCCCGGTCCAAGGGGCCTGGGCCTGGCCGGGGCTGCATTGGACCCCGACCACCCTGGCGTGTGGACTCGCTAAAAATCGGCGATTAGATATTGGATTCCAGCTTCCTTGAGGTCATTTCACTAATGAGTGCACCGGAAAGAGTTTCCTAATCCATCTGTGAGGGTGGCAACTGAAAGAGAATTTGAAAGCTGACAGAATAGGCGAGGGAAGGCATAGGAGATTTCCACACCCAGCAAGGAAGACTTTCCCGAAATGGAAGAAAGAAAGGAGCAAACAGAGACACCGGTAGCCCGCCCGGAAAAGAGTCTGCCCCTGAGAGAAAGTACCCTGACCAGGTTCTCCCGTGGGTGGGTGGCCAGCTAGCGGCATTCAGAAGAGCGAGGCCCGCAGTCTGTGCGGAAGACACCTGCACTCGGGTGTGTGTGGCGGCACGATTCACAAGCAGCTCCAGATGTTAAACCAAGGAGAAGCCAGGGAGTTCCCAACGCCCCAGGTGTCCTCAGCCCACGACTGGCTGCTGTGGGAATGCGAAGCCCGGCTCCTTGTCTCAGAGCGGGACAACCAGGAGGTGTGACGTACACCCCGGGGTTCCCAGGAGGATCAGGCTGAAGCTGGGACTTGGCCTCAAAGTGTCCCCTCGCATGGCCACCCCCTTCCCCTTCCTGCTCCTCTACTCCTGGTGCCCCTCCATCCAGGGGCCAGACCTTAAAGAGTCACCGCAAGAGAATCCTGGTCCCCAAGGAGCCTTCTGGGGGACCGGTGCTGAGAGAGGTTGTGGGCATGGCCCGCTGGGGCTCTGCCCGACCCAGGGCTGAGAGATGCAACCTCCCAGCTCTGGGTCCCTGCAGGAAGCGTTGGCAAGCACAGGGCCGGTCCTCCAAAGGCCCAGGTGCAGGGAGCCCAGGCCAAGCAGCCTGTGGAAGAAGCCACTTGCCCTGCCACCCCGGGAACACGGCTGCAGGCCCCGGCCCTTCCCACCTCCTCCTCCTCCTCCTCTTCCCCCCCCCGCCCCCCCCCGACATGGCACAGGGCTCAGAGACACCTCAGACTCTTGCTACCCAAAGTGCAAAGGGCATCAGTTGCTCCTCTAACCCCCCCCCCCCGCCCAGCAGACCGCGTTGTCCAGCCAGCCCCCGGGCCTCCCTGGGGTGCCCAGCACAAAAGCGCAGACACCCACCGGACCCTCAATCTCAGCTTTCGGATGTTTTTGCCACTCTAAGGACCCGCAGGCCAGCTGGGCCTTCGGGCAGGACAGAGAGCCCCGGAATCCGACGTGGAGAGCTGCGTGTACGTCCCCATCAGGAGGCGGTCCCCACCTCCGCGACTCTCCCCTTGCGGGGAGCGGCAGCCGCAGGGCCTCAGGGAAGACACCAGGCTGGGTCCCCGCGGCACAGCGGGGGCCCCGCACGCGACTTAGGGACGGCTGCTGGAGACTGCTGCGGCCACCCTGCTGCCGGGTTTCTGGAGGGCTTCCTGGAAGCAGCGTCCACACCAAGCCCTTGGAAGGCCCAGGCGACGGAGGAGCCGGTCAGGCAGGGGCCGAGGACGGTGAGAGGCCGGACGGGCGGGAAGGAGCATGTCAGGCAGGGGCAGAGGACGGTGACAGGCCGGGCGGGAAGGAGCCGGTCAGGCGGGGGCCCGGGACAGTGACGGGCCTGGGCCTGGCCGGGGAGGAGTGCGTCAGGCAGGGGCAGAGGACACGGGCTGGGTAAGGGTTAGGGTGACAGTTAGGGCACAATTCACACAATCGCAAAGATGTGGAAGCGACCCGAGTGCCCATCCATCCAGGAGTGCATTAATAAAATGTGGCGCGTGGACACCACGGAGTGCCATTGGGCTGTGAGGAGCAGCGGTGAGAGGGCGCCTCTCGTGTTCTCCTGGCCAGAGCTGGAACCCGTTCCAGTAAGCCAAGTATCCCAAGAATGGACACACGAGCGCCCCGTGAGCGCGCTCACCAGCAAATGGGTACGAACGGATGGACACCTAAGTGGACAGAGAGGAATCACCTTCATCATCGGGTGGGTGTCGGGCGGGTGGGGGGAGGGGAGGGGCATACACCTCCATTAGGAATGGGGTGGGTGCGCACCGACTGGGGGATGGGCGCACTTGAAGCTCTGACCCGAGGGGGGAGGCTGGGAGAGGGCAACGTACCCGACCTTAACATTGGTGCCCCCACAATACGCTGGAACAACATGAGAGGTAAATGAATAAGAACACAGGGGGGAGGGGGGCACGGGCAACACATGTCACCTGAATACTTGTACTCCCATCATCTGCTTGAAAAGAGAGAGAAAAGAAAATGCAATGAGAGAGGTAAGAGACACTTTTTAAAAATAACGACTCCAAAGAGAAAAGTAAAAGGAGGCCTGTGGAGCAGGTCTGGGTGTGACTCCGGATCCCCCAACATCAGCTGCCACCACCAAAGATTCCTACGTGGAGCCCATAGAACCCCAAAAGCAACGGGACGAGTTCTGGTCCCATACTCCCTCAAAATGACATCCTGGCCTCCTTCTGGAACTCCCTCCCCTCTCAGACTCTCAAGGTTTCCTCCAGCGTGTCGGTTCCCACAGAGCAGACCTTTGGTCTGAGACCTGACAGTCCAGATGCCACGCATGCTGCCGCGTGGCGGCGGTGTCGCGGCTTGGGACAAGAGGAGGCCCCACGGTGCGGGCTGGGGCGCCAGGCACCCCACGGCGGGCGCTGAGGGTGGGGGTGACCCCCACCCCGGGCCGCCGCCGCGCTCCCAGAAAGGGGACAGAACAAGAGGCAAAAAAAAAAAAAAAAGAAGAAGAAGAAGCCTACGGCACCCGGTATTCCCAGGCGGTCTTCTCCCATCCAAGTACTAACCAGGCCCGACCCTGCTTAGCTTCCGAGACCAGAGGAGACCGGGGGGCGTTCAGGGTGGTGTGGCCCTAGACGGCGGAGGGCGCCCCTGCCCCGCTCAAGATCCCAGCGTCTCTGCGCTTCCCCGCCGCCTCCTCCCGCCCCAGGCCCCGCGCCCGGCCGGGCCTGTTGAGTTCGCCGGCCGGGTCCGGCGGGCTCCGAGGGACGGGGGTGACGGGCCGGGCCGGGCGGCCGGGGCGGGGGGCTGTCTCTCTCTCCACACACACACACTCACACTCACTCACACTCACACAAGATGCGCCTCCACGGCTGGACCCGCCAAGGTGGAGCCCTCCCAGCCCCCCTCGTCTCCTCGCCTGGCCTCCTTCACCTACCCGCTGCCCACCCCCAGCGCGTCGCCGCCGCTGACTGCGCACGCGCGCACCGGCACCGGGCGCTCGCCCTTTGACCCCAGCCAGGGGCCGCCCTCCCCCACAACCCCTTTCAGCTGTGCCCCCCGCCCTGTGGGCGGGCTGCCGCCTATTCCCCCGGGCCAGGGCTGGGGCACAGCGCAAGGGGGAGGGGAGCGAGTGTATGGGGCATCTCTCTCTGGGGATGTGTCCCATGGGTGGGGTGGGGTGGGGTGGGGTGGCGTGGTTTGTGGGGCGCTGAAGAAATCAGTCCCCTCCATCTCCTACCTCTGGAAAACGCCCAAGCCCTTGGAGAACTGCCGGCACCGCGACCGTGGGGGCCGGGACCCTCCTCTGTGTCCTCCTGTGGCCCGGTCCAAGGGGCCTGGGCCTGGCCGGGGCTGCATTGGACCCCGACCACCCTGGCGTGTGGACTCGCTAAAAATCGGCGATTAGATATTGGATTCCAGCTTCCTTGAGGTCATTTCACTAATGAGTGCACCGGAAAGAGTTTCCTAATCCATCTGTGAGGGTGGCAACTGAAAGAGAATTTGAAAGCTGACAGAATAGGCGAGGGAAGGCATAGGAGATTTCCACACCCAGCAAGGAAGACTTTCCCGAAATGGAAGAAAGAAAGGAGCAAACAGAGACACCGGTAGCCCGCCCGGAAAAGAGTCTGCCCCTGAGAGAAAGTACCCTGACCAGGTTCACCCGTGGGTGGGTGGCCAGCTAGCGGCATTCAGAAGAGCGAGGCCCGCAGTCTGTGCGGAAGACACCTGCACTCGGGTGTGTGTGGCGGCACGATTCACAAGCAGCTCCAGATGTTAAACCAAGGAGAAGCCAGGGAGTTCCCAACGCCCCAGGTGTCCTCAGCCCACGACTGGCTGCTGTGGGAATGCGAAGCCCGGCTCCTTGTCTCAGAGCGGGACAACCAGGAGGTGTGACGTACACCCCGGGGTTCCCAGGAGGATCAGGCTGAAGCTGGGACTTGGCCTCAAAGTGTCCCCTCGCATGGCCACCCCCTTCCCCTTCCTGCTCCTCTACTCCTGGTGCCCCTCCATCCAGGGGCCAGACCTTAAAGAGTCACCGCAAGAGAATCCTGGTCCCCAAGGAGCCTTCTGGGGGACCGGTGCTGAGAGAGGTTGTGGGCATGGCCCGCTGGGGCTCTGCCCGACCCAGGGCTGAGAGATGCAACCTCCCAGCTCTGGGTCCCTGCAGGAAGCGTTGGCAAGCACAGGGCCGGTCCTCCAAAGGCCCAGGTGCAGGGAGCCCAGGCCAAGCAGCCTGTGGAAGAAGCCACTTGCCCTGCCACCCCGGGAACACGACTGCAGGCCCCGGCCCTTCCCACCTCCTCCTCCTCCTCCTCTTCCCCCCCCGCCCCCCCCCCGACATGGCACAGGGCTCAGAGACACCTCAGACTCTTGCTACCCAAAGTGCAAAGGGCATCAGTTGCTCCTCTAACCCCCCCCCCCCCCCCCCCCGCCCAGCAGACCGCGTTGTCCAGCCAGCCCCCGGGCCTCCCTGGGGTGCCCAGCACAAAAGCGCAGACACCCACCGGACCCTCAATCTCAGCTTTCGGATGTTTTTGCCACTCTAAGGACCCGCAGGCCAGCTGGGCCTTCGGGCAGGACAGAGAGCCCCGGAATCCGACGTGGAGAGCTGCGTGTACGTCCCCATCAGGAGGCGGTCCCCACCTCCGCGACTCTCCCCTTGCGGGGAGCGGCAGCCGCAGGGCCTCAGGGAAGACACCAGGCTGGGTCCCCGCGGCACAGCGGGGGCCCCGCACGCGACTTAGGGACGGCTGCTGGAGACTGCTGCGGCCACCCTGCTGCCGGGTTTCTGGAGGGCTTCCTGGAAGCAGCGTCCACACCAAGCCCTTGGAAGGCCCAGGCGACGGAGGAGCCGGTCAGGCAGGGGCCGAGGACGGTGAGAGGCCGGACGGGCGGGAAGGAGCATGTCAGGCAGGGGCAGAGGACGGTGACAGGCCGGGCGGGAAGGAGCCGGTCAGGCGGGGGCCCGGGACAGTGACGGGCCTGGGCCTGGCCGGGGAGGAGTGCGTCAGGCAGGGGCAGAGGACACGGGCTGGGTAAGGGTTAGGGTGACAGTTAGGGCACAATTCACACAATCGCAAAGATGTGGAAGCGACCCGAGTGCCCATCCATCCAGGAGTGCATTAATAAAATGTGGCGCGTGGACACCACGGAGTGCCATTGGGCTGTGAGGAGCAGCGGTGAGAGGGCGCCTCTCGTGTTCTCCTGGCCAGAGCTGGAACCCGTTCCAGTAAGCCAAGTATCCCAAGAATGGACACACGAGCGCCCCGTGAGCGCGCTCACCAGCAAATGGGTACGAACGGATGGACACCTAAGTGGACAGAGAGGAATCACCTTCATCATCGGGTGGGTGTCGGGCGGGTGGGGGGAGGGGAGGGGCATACACCTCCATTAGGAATGGGGTGGGTGCGCACCGACTGGGGGATGGGCGCACTTGAAGCTCTGACCCGAGGGGGGAGGCTGGGAGAGGGCAACGTACCCGACCTTAACATTGGTGCCCCCACAATACGCTGGAACAACATGAGAGGTAAATGAATAAGAACACAGGGGGGAGGGGGGCACGGGCAACACATGTCACCTGAATACTTGTACTCCCATCATCTGCTTGAAAAGAGAGAGAAAAGAAAATGCAATGAGAGAGGTAAGAGACACTTTTTAAAAATAACGACTCCAAAGAGAAAAGTAAAAGGAGGCCTGTGGAGCAGGTCTGGGTGTGACTCCGGATCCCCCAACATCAGCTGCCACCACCAAAGATTCCTACGTGGAGCCCATAGAACCCCAAAAGCAACGGGACGAGTTCTGGTCCCATACTCCCTCAAAATGACATCCTGGCCTCCTTCTGGAACTCCCTCCCCTCTCAGACTCTCAAGGTTTCCTCCAGCGTGTCGGTTCCCACAGAGCAGACCTTTGGTCTGAGACCTGACAGTCCAGATGCCACGCATGCTGCCGCGTGGCGGCGGTGTCGCGGCTTGGGACAAGAGGAGGCCCCACGGTGCGGGCTGGGGCGCCAGGCACCCCACGGCGGGCGCTGAGGGTGGGGGTGACCCCCACCCCGGGCCGCCGCCGCGCTCCCAGAAAGGGGACAGAACAAGAGGCAAAAAAAAAAAAAAAAGAAGAAGAAGAAGCCTACGGCACCCGGTATTCCCAGGCGGTCTTCTCCCATCCAAGTACTAACCAGGCCCGACCCTGCTTAGCTTCCGAGACCAGAGGAGACCGGGGGGCGTTCAGGGTGGTGTGGCCCTAGACGGCGGAGGGCGCCCCTGCCCCGCTCAAGATCCCAGCGTCTCTGCGCTTCCCCGCCGCCTCCTCCCGCCCCAGGCCCCGCGCCCGGCCGGGCCTGTTGAGTTCGCCGGCCGGGTCCGGCGGGCTCCGAGGGACGGGGGTGACGGGCCGGGCCGGGCGGCCGGGGCGGGGGGCTGTCTCTCTCTCCACACACACACACTCACACTCACTCACACTCACACAAGATGCGCCTCCACGGCTGGACCCGCCAAGGTGGAGCCCTCCCAGCCCCCCTCGTCTCCTCGCCTGGCCTCCTTCACCTACCCGCTGCCCACCCCCAGCGCGTCGCCGCCGCTGACTGCGCACGCGCGCACCGGCACCGGGCGCTCGCCCTTTGACCCCAGCCAGGGGCCGCCCTCCCCCACAACCCCTTTCAGCTGTGCCCCCCGCCCTGTGGGCGGGCTGCCGCCTATTCCCCCGGGCCAGGGCTGGGGCACAGCGCAAGGGGGAGGGGAGCGAGTGTATGGGGCATCTCTCTCTGGGGATGTGTCCCATGGGTGGGGTGGGGTGGGGTGGGGTGGCGTGGTTTGTGGGGCGCTGAAGAAATCAGTCCCCTCCATCTCCTACCTCTGGAAAACGCCCAAGCCCTTGGAGAACTGCCGGCACCGCGACCGTGGGGGCCGGGACCCTCCTCTGTGTCCTCCTGTGGCCCGGTCCAAGGGGCCTGGGCCTGGCCGGGGCTGCATTGGACCCCGACCACCCTGGCGTGTGGACTCGCTAAAAATCGGCGATTAGATATTGGATTCCAGCTTCCTTGAGGTCATTTCACTAATGAGTGCACCGGAAAGAGTTTCCTAATCCATCTGTGAGGGTGGCAACTGAAAGAGAATTTGAAAGCTGACAGAATAGGCGAGGGAAGGCATAGGAGATTTCCACACCCAGCAAGGAAGACTTTCCCGAAATGGAAGAAAGAAAGGAGCAAACAGAGACACCGGTAGCCCGCCCGGAAAAGAGTCTGCCCCTGAGAGAAAGTACCCTGACCAGGTTCTCCCGTGGGTGGGTGGCCAGCTAGCGGCATTCAGAAGAGCGAGGCCCGCAGTCTGTGCGGAAGACACCTGCACTCGGGTGTGTGTGGCGGCACGATTCACAAGCAGCTCCAGATGTTAAACCAAGGAGAAGCCAGGGAGTTCCCAACGCCCCAGGTGTCCTCAGCCCACGACTGGCTGCTGTGGGAATGCGAAGCCCGGCTCCTTGTCTCAGAGCGGGACAACCAGGAGGTGTGACGTACACCCCGGGGTTCCCAGGAGGATCAGGCTGAAGCTGGGACTTGGCCTCAAAGTGTCCCCTCGCATGGCCACCCCCTTCCCCTTCCTGCTCCTCTACTCCTGGTGCCCCTCCATCCAGGGGCCAGACCTTAAAGAGTCACCGCAAGAGAATCCTGGTCCCCAAGGAGCCTTCTGGGGGACCGGTGCTGAGAGAGGTTGTGGGCATGGCCCGCTGGGGCTCTGCCCGACCCAGGGCTGAGAGATGCAACCTCCCAGCTCTGGGTCCCTGCAGGAAGCGTTGGCAAGCACAGGGCCGGTCCTCCAAAGGCCCAGGTGCAGGGAGCCCAGGCCAAGCAGCCTGTGGAAGAAGCCACTTGCCCTGCCACCCCGGGAACACGACTGCAGGCCCCGGCCCTTCCCACCTCCTCCTCCTCCTCCTCTTCCCCCCCCGCCCCCCCCCCCGACATGGCACAGGGCTCAGAGACACCTCAGACTCTTGCTACCCAAAGTGCAAAGGGCATCAGTTGCTCCTCTAACCCCCCCCCCCCGCCCAGCAGACCGCGTTGTCCAGCCAGCCCCCGGGCCTCCCTGGGGTGCCCAGCACAAAAGCGCAGACACCCACCGGACCCTCAATCTCAGCTTTCGGATGTTTTTGCCACTCTAAGGACCCGCAGGCCAGCTGGGCCTTCGGGCAGGACAGAGAGCCCCGGAATCCGACGTGGAGAGCTGCGTGTACGTCCCCATCAGGAGGCGGTCCCCACCTCCGCGACTCTCCCCTTGCGGGGAGCGGCAGCCGCAGGGCCTCAGGGAAGACACCAGGCTGGGTCCCCGCGGCACAGCGGGGGCCCCGCACGCGACTTAGGGACGGCTGCTGGAGACTGCTGCGGCCACCCTGCTGCCGGGTTTCTGGAGGGCTTCCTGGAAGCAGCGTCCACACCAAGCCCTTGGAAGGCCCAGGCGACGGAGGAGCCGGTCAGGCAGGGGCCGAGGACGGTGAGAGGCCGGACGGGCGGGAAGGAGCATGTCAGGCAGGGGCAGAGGACGGTGACAGGCCGGGCGGGAAGGAGCCGGTCAGGCGGGGGCCCGGGACAGTGACGGGCCTGGGCCTGGCCGGGGAGGAGTGCGTCAGGCAGGGGCAGAGGACACGGGCTGGGTAAGGGTTAGGGTGACAGTTAGGGCACAATTCACACAATCGCAAAGATGTGGAAGCGACCCGAGTGCCCATCCATCCAGGAGTGCATTAATAAAATGTGGCGCGTGGACACCACGGAGTGCCATTGGGCTGTGAGGAGCAGCGGTGAGAGGGCGCCTCTCGTGTTCTCCTGGCCAGAGCTGGAACCCGTTCCAGTAAGCCAAGTATCCCAAGAATGGACACACGAGCGCCCCGTGAGCGCGCTCACCAGCAAATGGGTACGAACGGATGGACACCTAAGTGGACAGAGAGGAATCACCTTCATCATCGGGTGGGTGTCGGGCGGGTGGGGGGAGGGGAGGGGCATACACCTCCATTAGGAATGGGGTGGGTGCGCACCGACTGGGGGATGGGCGCACTTGAAGCTCTGACCCGAGGGGGGAGGCTGGGAGAGGGCAACGTACCCGACCTTAACATTGGTGCCCCCACAATACGCTGGAACAACATGAGAGGTAAATGAATAAGAACACAGGGGGGAGGGGGGCACGGGCAACACATGTCACCTGAATACTTGTACTCCCATCATCTGCTTGAAAAGAGAGAGAAAAGAAAATGCAATGAGAGAGGTAAGAGACACTTTTTAAAAATAACGACTCCAAAGAGAAAAGTAAAAGGAGGCCTGTGGAGCAGGTCTGGGTGTGACTCCGGATCCCCCAACATCAGCTGCCACCACCAAAGATTCCTACGTGGAGCCCATAGAACCCCAAAAGCAACGGGACGAGTTCTGGTCCCATACTCCCTCAAAATGACATCCTGGCCTCCTTCTGGAACTCCCTCCCCTCTCAGACTCTCAAGGTTTCCTCCAGCGTGTCGGTTCCCACAGAGCAGACCTTTGGTCTGAGACCTGACAGTCCAGATGCCACGCATGCTGCCGCGTGGCGGCGGTGTCGCGGCTTGGGACAAGAGGAGGCCCCACGGTGCGGGCTGGGGCGCCAGGCACCCCACGGCGGGCGCTGAGGGTGGGGGTGACCCCCACCCCGGGCCGCCGCCGCGCTCCCAGAAAGGGGACAGAACAAGAGGCAAAAAAAAAAAAAAAAGAAGAAGAAGAAGCCTACGGCACCCGGTATTCCCAGGCGGTCTTCTCCCATCCAAGTACTAACCAGGCCCGACCCTGCTTAGCTTCCGAGACCAGAGGAGACCGGGGGGCGTTCAGGGTGGTGTGGCCCTAGACGGCGGAGGGCGCCCCTGCCCCGCTCAAGATCCCAGCGTCTCTGCGCTTCCCCGCCGCCTCCTCCCGCCCCAGGCCCCGCGCCCGGCCGGGCCTGTTGAGTTCGCCGGCCGGGTCCGGCGGGCTCCGAGGGACGGGGGTGACGGGCCGGGCCGGGCGGCCGGGGCGGGGGGCTGTCTCTCTCTCCACACACACACACTCACACTCACTCACACTCACACAAGATGCGCCTCCACGGCTGGACCCGCCAAGGTGGAGCCCTCCCAGCCCCCCTCGTCTCCTCGCCTGGCCTCCTTCACCTACCCGCTGCCCACCCCCAGCGCGTCGCCGCCGCTGACTGCGCACGCGCGCACCGGCACCGGGCGCTCGCCCTTTGACCCCAGCCAGGGGCCGCCCTCCCCCACAACCCCTTTCAGCTGTGCCCCCCGCCCTGTGGGCGGGCTGCCGCCTATTCCCCCGGGCCAGGGCTGGGGCACAGCGCAAGGGGGAGGGGAGCGAGTGTATGGGGCATCTCTCTCTGGGGATGTGTCCCATGGGTGGGGTGGGGTGGGGTGGGGTGGCGTGGTTTGTGGGGCGCTGAAGAAATCAGTCCCCTCCATCTCCTACCTCTGGAAAACGCCCAAGCCCTTGGAGAACTGCCGGCACCGCGACCGTGGGGGCCGGGACCCTCCTCTGTGTCCTCCTGTGGCCCGGTCCAAGGGGCCTGGGCCTGGCCGGGGCTGCATTGGACCCCGACCACCCTGGCGTGTGGACTCGCTAAAAATCGGCGATTAGATATTGGATTCCAGCTTCCTTGAGGTCATTTCACTAATGAGTGCACCGGAAAGAGTTTCCTAATCCATCTGTGAGGGTGGCAACTGAAAGAGAATTTGAAAGCTGACAGAATAGGCGAGGGAAGGCATAGGAGATTTCCACACCCAGCAAGGAAGACTTTCCCGAAATGGAAGAAAGAAAGGAGCAAACAGAGACACCGGTAGCCCGCCCGGAAAAGAGTCTGCCCCTGAGAGAAAGTACCCTGACCAGGTTCTCCCGTGGGTGGGTGGCCAGCTAGCGGCATTCAGAAGAGCGAGGCCCGCAGTCTGTGCGGAAGACACCTGCACTCGGGTGTGTGTGGCGGCACGATTCACAAGCAGCTCCAGATGTTAAACCAAGGAGAAGCCAGGGAGTTCCCAACGCCCCAGGTGTCCTCAGCCCACGACTGGCTGCTGTGGGAATGCGAAGCCCGGCTCCTTGTCTCAGAGCGGGACAACCAGGAGGTGTGACGTACACCCCGGGGTTCCCAGGAGGATCAGGCTGAAGCTGGGACTTGGCCTCAAAGTGTCCCCTCGCATGGCCACCCCCTTCCCCTTCCTGCTCCTCTACTCCTGGTGCCCCTCCATCCAGGGGCCAGACCTTAAAGAGTCACCGCAAGAGAATCCTGGTCCCCAAGGAGCCTTCTGGGGGACCGGTGCTGAGAGAGGTTGTGGGCATGGCCCGCTGGGGCTCTGCCCGACCCAGGGCTGAGAGATGCAACCTCCCAGCTCTGGGTCCCTGCAGGAAGCGTTGGCAAGCACAGGGCCGGTCCTCCAAAGGCCCAGGTGCAGGGAGCCCAGGCCAAGCAGCCTGTGGAAGAAGCCACTTGCCCTGCCACCCCGGGAACACGACTGCAGGCCCCGGCCCTTCCCACCTCCTCCTCCTCCTCCTCTTCCCCCCCCGCCCCCCCCCCCCGACATGGCACAGGGCTCAGAGACACCTCAGACTCTTGCTACCCAAAGTGCAAAGGGCATCAGTTGCTCCTCTAACCCCCCCCCCCCCGCCCAGCAGACCGCGTTGTCCAGCCAGCCCCCGGGCCTCCCTGGGGTGCCCAGCACAAAAGCGCAGACACCCACCGGACCCTCAATCTCAGCTTTCGGATGTTTTTGCCACTCTAAGGACCCGCAGGCCAGCTGGGCCTTCGGGCAGGACAGAGAGCCCCGGAATCCGACGTGGAGAGCTGCGTGTACGTCCCCATCAGGAGGCGGTCCCCACCTCCGCGACTCTCCCCTTGCGGGGAGCGGCAGCCGCAGGGCCTCAGGGAAGACACCAGGCTGGGTCCCCGCGGCACAGCGGGGGCCCCGCACGCGACTTAGGGACGGCTGCTGGAGACTGCTGCGGCCACCCTGCTGCCGGGTTTCTGGAGGGCTTCCTGGAAGCAGCGTCCACACCAAGCCCTTGGAAGGCCCAGGCGACGGAGGAGCCGGTCAGGCAGGGGCCGAGGACGGTGAGAGGCCGGACGGGCGGGAAGGAGCATGTCAGGCAGGGGCAGAGGACGGTGACAGGCCGGGCGGGAAGGAGCCGGTCAGGCGGGGGCCCGGGACAGTGACGGGCCTGGGCCTGGCCGGGGAGGAGTGCGTCAGGCAGGGGCAGAGGACACGGGCTGGGTAAGGGTTAGGGTGACAGTTAGGGCACAATTCACACAATCGCAAAGATGTGGAAGCGACCCGAGTGCCCATCCATCCAGGAGTGCATTAATAAAATGTGGCGCGTGGACACCACGGAGTGCCATTGGGCTGTGAGGAGCAGCGGTGAGAGGGCGCCTCTCGTGTTCTCCTGGCCAGAGCTGGAACCCGTTCCAGTAAGCCAAGTATCCCAAGAATGGACACACGAGCGCCCCGTGAGCGCGCTCACCAGCAAATGGGTACGAACGGATGGACACCTAAGTGGACAGAGAGGAATCACCTTCATCATCGGGTGGGTGTCGGGCGGGTGGGGGGAGGGGAGGGGCATACACCTCCATTAGGAATGGGGTGGGTGCGCACCGACTGGGGGATGGGCGCACTTGAAGCTCTGACCCGAGGGGGGAGGCTGGGAGAGGGCAACGTACCCGACCTTAACATTGGTGCCCCCACAATACGCTGGAACAACATGAGAGGTAAATGAATAAGAACACAGGGGGGAGGGGGGCACGGGCAACACATGTCACCTGAATACTTGTACTCCCATCATCTGCTTGAAAAGAGAGAGAAAAGAAAATGCAATGAGAGAGGTAAGAGACACTTTTTAAAAATAACGACTCCAAAGAGAAAAGTAAAAGGAGGCCTGTGGAGCAGGTCTGGGTGTGACTCCGGATCCCCCAACATCAGCTGCCACCACCAAAGATTCCTACGTGGAGCCCATAGAACCCCAAAAGCAACGGGACGAGTTCTGGTCCCATACTCCCTCAAAATGACATCCTGGCCTCCTTCTGGAACTCCCTCCCCTCTCAGACTCTCAAGGTTTCCTCCAGCGTGTCGGTTCCCACAGAGCAGACCTTTGGTCTGAGACCTGACAGTCCAGATGCCACGCATGCTGCCGCGTGGCGGCGGTGTCGCGGCTTGGGACAAGAGGAGGCCCCACGGTGCGGGCTGGGGCGCCAGGCACCCCACGGCGGGCGCTGAGGGTGGGGGTGACCCCCACCCCGGGCCGCCGCCGCGCTCCCAGAAAGGGGACAGAACAAGAGGCAAAAAAAAAAAAAAAAGAAGAAGAAGAAGCCTACGGCACCCGGTATTCCCAGGCGGTCTTCTCCCATCCAAGTACTAACCAGGCCCGACCCTGCTTAGCTTCCGAGACCAGAGGAGACCGGGGGGCGTTCAGGGTGGTGTGGCCCTAGACGGCGGAGGGCGCCCCTGCCCCGCTCAAGATCCCAGCGTCTCTGCGCTTCCCCGCCGCCTCCTCCCGCCCCAGGCCCCGCGCCCGGCCGGGCCTGTTGAGTTCGCCGGCCGGGTCCGGCGGGCTCCGAGGGACGGGGGTGACGGGCCGGGCCGGGCGGCCGGGGCGGGGGGCTGTCTCTCTCTCCACACACACACACTCACACTCACTCACACTCACACAAGATGCGCCTCCACGGCTGGACCCGCCAAGGTGGAGCCCTCCCAGCCCCCCTCGTCTCCTCGCCTGGCCTCCTTCACCTACCCGCTGCCCACCCCCAGCGCGTCGCCGCCGCTGACTGCGCACGCGCGCACCGGCACCGGGCGCTCGCCCTTTGACCCCAGCCAGGGGCCGCCCTCCCCCACAACCCCTTTCAGCTGTGCCCCCCGCCCTGTGGGCGGGCTGCCGCCTATTCCCCCGGGCCAGGGCTGGGGCACAGCGCAAGGGGGAGGGGAGCGAGTGTATGGGGCATCTCTCTCTGGGGATGTGTCCCATGGGTGGGGTGGGGTGGGGTGGGGTGGCGTGGTTTGTGGGGCGCTGAAGAAATCAGTCCCCTCCATCTCCTACCTCTGGAAAACGCCCAAGCCCTTGGAGAACTGCCGGCACCGCGACCGTGGGGGCCGGGACCCTCCTCTGTGTCCTCCTGTGGCCCGGTCCAAGGGGCCTGGGCCTGGCCGGGGCTGCATTGGACCCCGACCACCCTGGCGTGTGGACTCGCTAAAAATCGGCGATTAGATATTGGATTCCAGCTTCCTTGAGGTCATTTCACTAATGAGTGCACCGGAAAGAGTTTCCTAATCCATCTGTGAGGGTGGCAACTGAAAGAGAATTTGAAAGCTGACAGAATAGGCGAGGGAAGGCATAGGAGATTTCCACACCCAGCAAGGAAGACTTTCCCGAAATGGAAGAAAGAAAGGAGCAAACAGAGACACCGGTAGCCCGCCCGGAAAAGAGTCTGCCCCTGAGAGAAAGTACCCTGACCAGGTTCACCCGTGGGTGGGTGGCCAGCTAGCGGCATTCAGAAGAGCGAGGCCCGCAGTCTGTGCGGAAGACACCTGCACTCGGGTGTGTGTGGCGGCACGATTCACAAGCAGCTCCAGATGTTAAACCAAGGAGAAGCCAGGGAGTTCCCAACGCCCCAGGTGTCCTCAGCCCACGACTGGCTGCTGTGGGAATGCGAAGCCCGGCTCCTTGTCTCAGAGCGGGACAACCAGGAGGTGTGACGTACACCCCGGGGTTCCCAGGAGGATCAGGCTGAAGCTGGGACTTGGCCTCAAAGTGTCCCCTCGCATGGCCACCCCCTTCCCCTTCCTGCTCCTCTACTCCTGGTGCCCCTCCATCCAGGGGCCAGACCTTAAAGAGTCACCGCAAGAGAATCCTGGTCCCCAAGGAGCCTTCTGGGGGACCGGTGCTGAGAGAGGTTGTGGGCATGGCCCGCTGGGGCTCTGCCCGACCCAGGGCTGAGAGATGCAACCTCCCAGCTCTGGGTCCCTGCAGGAAGCGTTGGCAAGCACAGGGCCGGTCCTCCAAAGGCCCAGGTGCAGGGAGCCCAGGCCAAGCAGCCTGTGGAAGAAGCCACTTGCCCTGCCACCCCGGGAACACGACTGCAGGCCCCGGCCCTTCCCACCTCCTCCTCCTCCTCCTCTTCCCCCCCCGCCCCCCCCCCCGACATGGCACAGGGCTCAGAGACACCTCAGACTCTTGCTACCCAAAGTGCAAAGGGCATCAGTTGCTCCTCTAACCCCCCCCCCCCCCCCCGCCCAGCAGACCGCGTTGTCCAGCCAGCCCCCGGGCCTCCCTGGGGTGCCCAGCACAAAAGCGCAGACACCCACCGGACCCTCAATCTCAGCTTTCGGATGTTTTTGCCACTCTAAGGACCCGCAGGCCAGCTG
>NW_027439011.1:0-71877 GCF_040939455.1 Microcebus murinus | reverse complement strand
GCTGGGTGTGGAAATCTCCTATGCCTTCCCTCGCCTATTCTGTCAGCTTTCAAATTCTCTTTCAGTTGCCACCCTCACAGATGGATTAGGAAACTCTTTCCGGTGCACTCATTAGTGAAATGACCTCAAGGAAGCTGGAATCCAATATCTAATCGCCGATTTTTAGCGAGTCCACACGCCAGGGTGGTCGGGGTCCAATGCAGCCCCGGCCAGGCCCAGGCCCCTTGGACCGGGCCACAGGAGGACACAGAGGAGGGTCCCGGCCCCCACGGTCGCGGTGCCGGCAGTTCTCCAAGGGCTTGGGCGTTTTCCAGAGGTAGGAGATGGAGGGGACTGATTTCTTCAGCGCCCCACAAACCACGCCACCCCACCCCACCCCACCCCACCCATGGGACACATCCCCAGAGAGAGATGCCCCATACACTCGCTCCCCTCCCCCTTGCGCTGTGCCCCAGCCCTGGCCCGGGGGAATAGGCGGCAGCCCGCCCACAGGGCGGGGGGCACAGCTGAAAGGGGTTGTGGGGGAGGGCGGCCCCTGGCTGGGGTCAAAGGGCGAGCGCCCGGTGCCGGTGCGCGCGTGCGCAGTCAGCGGCGGCGACGCGCTGGGGGTGGGCAGCGGGTAGGTGAAGGAGGCCAGGCGAGGAGACGAGGGGGGCTGGGAGGGCTCCACCTTGGCGGGTCCAGCCGTGGAGGCGCATCTTGTGTGAGTGTGAGTGAGTGTGAGTGTGTGTGTGTGGAGAGAGAGACAGCCCCCCGCCCCGGCCGCCCGGCCCGGCCCGTCACCCCCGTCCCTCGGAGCCCGCCGGACCCGGCCGGCGAACTCAACAGGCCCGGCCGGGCGCGGGGCCTGGGGCGGGAGGAGGCGGCGGGGAAGCGCAGAGACGCTGGGATCTTGAGCGGGGCAGGGGCGCCCTCCGCCGTCTAGGGCCACACCACCCTGAACGCCCCCCGGTCTCCTCTGGTCTCGGAAGCTAAGCAGGGTCGGGCCTGGTTAGTACTTGGATGGGAGAAGACCGCCTGGGAATACCGGGTGCCGTAGGCTTCTTCTTCTTCTTTTTTTTTTTTTTTTGCCTCTTGTTCTGTCCCCTTTCTGGGAGCGCGGCGGCGGCCCGGGGTGGGGGTCACCCCCACCCTCAGCGCCCGCCGTGGGGTGCCTGGCGCCCCAGCCCGCACCGTGGGGCCTCCTCTTGTCCCAAGCCGCGACACCGCCGCCACGCGGCAGCATGCGTGGCATCTGGACTGTCAGGTCTCAGACCAAAGGTCTGCTCTGTGGGAACCGACACGCTGGAGGAAACCTTGAGAGTCTGAGAGGGGAGGGAGTTCCAGAAGGAGGCCAGGATGTCATTTTGAGGGAGTATGGGACCAGAACTCGTCCCGTTGCTTTTGGGGTTCTATGGGCTCCACGTAGGAATCTTTGGTGGTGGCAGCTGATGTTGGGGGATCCGGAGTCACACCCAGACCTGCTCCACAGGCCTCCTTTTACTTTTCTCTTTGGAGTCGTTATTTTTAAAAAGTGTCTCTTACCTCTCTCATTGCATTTTCTTTTCTCTCTCTTTTCAAGCAGATGATGGGAGTACAAGTATTCAGGTGACATGTGTTGCCCGTGCCCCCCTCCCCCCTGTGTTCTTATTCATTTACCTCTCATGTTGTTCCAGCGTATTGTGGGGGCACCAATGTTAAGGTCGGGTACGTTGCCCTCTCCCAGCCTCCCCCCTCGGGTCAGAGCTTCAAGTGCGCCCATCCCCCAGTCGGTGCGCACCCACCCCATTCCTAATGGAGGTGTATGCCCCTCCCCTCCCCCCACCCGCCCGACACCCACCCGATGATGAAGGTGATTCCTCTCTGTCCACTTAGGTGTCCATCCGTTCGTACCCATTTGCTGGTGAGCGCGCTCACGGGGCGCTCGTGTGTCCATTCTTGGGATACTTGGCTTACTGGAACGGGTTCCAGCTCTGGCCAGGAGAACACGAGAGGCGCCCTCTCACCGCTGCTCCTCACAGCCCAATGGCACTCCGTGGTGTCCACGCGCCACATTTTATTAATGCACTCCTGGATGGATGGGCACTCGGGTCGCTTCCACATCTTTGCGATTGTGTGAATTGTGCCCTAACTGTCACCCTAACCCTTACCCAGCCCGTGTCCTCTGCCCCTGCCTGACGCACTCCTCCCCGGCCAGGCCCAGGCCCGTCACTGTCCCGGGCCCCCGCCTGACCGGCTCCTTCCCGCCCGGCCTGTCACCGTCCTCTGCCCCTGCCTGACATGCTCCTTCCCGCCCGTCCGGCCTCTCACCGTCCTCGGCCCCTGCCTGACCGGCTCCTCCGTCGCCTGGGCCTTCCAAGGGCTTGGTGTGGACGCTGCTTCCAGGAAGCCCTCCAGAAACCCGGCAGCAGGGTGGCCGCAGCAGTCTCCAGCAGCCGTCCCTAAGTCGCGTGCGGGGCCCCCGCTGTGCCGCGGGGACCCAGCCTGGTGTCTTCCCTGAGGCCCTGCGGCTGCCGCTCCCCGCAAGGGGAGAGTCGCGGAGGTGGGGACCGCCTCCTGATGGGGACGTACACGCAGCTCTCCACGTCGGATTCCGGGGCTCTCTGTCCTGCCCGAAGGCCCAGCTGGCCTGCGGGTCCTTAGAGTGGCAAAAACATCCGAAAGCTGAGATTGAGGGTCCGGTGGGTGTCTGCGCTTTTGTGCTGGGCACCCCAGGGAGGCCCGGGGGCTGGCTGGACAACGCGGTCTGCTGGGCGGGGGGGGGGGGGGGGGGGGTTAGAGGAGCAACTGATGCCCTTTGCACTTTGGGTAGCAAGAGTCTGAGGTGTCTCTGAGCCCTGTGCCATGTCGGGGGGGGGGCGGGGGGGGAAGAGGAGGAGGAGGAGGAGGTGGGAAGGGCCGGGGCCTGCAGTCGTGTTCCCGGGGTGGCAGGGCAAGTGGCTTCTTCCACAGGCTGCTTGGCCTGGGCTCCCTGCACCTGGGCCTTTGGAGGACCGGCCCTGTGCTTGCCAACGCTTCCTGCAGGGACCCAGAGCTGGGAGGTTGCATCTCTCAGCCCTGGGTCGGGCAGAGCCCCAGCGGGCCATGCCCACAACCTCTCTCAGCACCGGTCCCCCAGAAGGCTCCTTGGGGACCAGGATTCTCTTGCGGTGACTCTTTAAGGTCTGGCCCCTGGATGGAGGGGCACCAGGAGTAGAGGAGCAGGAAGGGGAAGGGGGTGGCCATGCGAGGGGACACTTTGAGGCCAAGTCCCAGCTTCAGCCTGATCCTCCTGGGAACCCCGGGGTGTACGTCACACCTCCTGGTTGTCCCGCTCTGAGACAAGGAGCCGGGCTTCGCATTCCCACAGCAGCCAGTCGTGGGCTGAGGACACCTGGGGCGTTGGGAACTCCCTGGCTTCTCCTTGGTTTAACATCTGGAGCTGCTTGTGAATCGTGCCGCCACACACACCCGAGTGCAGGTGTCTTCCGCACAGACTGCGGGCCTCGCTCTTCTGAATGCCGCTAGCTGGCCACCCACCCACGGGTGAACCTGGTCAGGGTACTTTCTCTCAGGGGCAGACTCTTTTCCGGGCGGGCTACCGGTGTCTCTGTTTGCTCCTTTCTTTCTTCCATTTCGGGAAAGTCTTCCTTGCTGGGTGTGGAAATCTCCTATGCCTTCCCTCGCCTATTCTGTCAGCTTTCAAATTCTCTTTCAGTTGCCACCCTCACAGATGGATTAGGAAACTCTTTCCGGTGCACTCATTAGTGAAATGACCTCAAGGAAGCTGGAATCCAATATCTAATCGCCGATTTTTAGCGAGTCCACACGCCAGGGTGGTCGGGGTCCAATGCAGCCCCGGCCAGGCCCAGGCCCCTTGGACCGGGCCACAGGAGGACACAGAGGAGGGTCCCGGCCCCCACGGTCGCGGTGCCGGCAGTTCTCCAAGGGCTTGGGCGTTTTCCAGAGGTAGGAGATGGAGGGGACTGATTTCTTCAGCGCCCCACAAACCACGCCACCCCACCCCACCCCACCCCACCCATGGGACACATCCCCAGAGAGAGATGCCCCATACACTCGCTCCCCTCCCCCTTGCGCTGTGCCCCAGCCCTGGCCCGGGGGAATAGGCGGCAGCCCGCCCACAGGGCGGGGGGCACAGCTGAAAGGGGTTGTGGGGGAGGGCGGCCCCTGGCTGGGGTCAAAGGGCGAGCGCCCGGTGCCGGTGCGCGCGTGCGCAGTCAGCGGCGGCGACGCGCTGGGGGTGGGCAGCGGGTAGGTGAAGGAGGCCAGGCGAGGAGACGAGGGGGGCTGGGAGGGCTCCACCTTGGCGGGTCCAGCCGTGGAGGCGCATCTTGTGTGAGTGTGAGTGAGTGTGAGTGTGTGTGTGTGGAGAGAGAGACAGCCCCCCGCCCCGGCCGCCCGGCCCGGCCCGTCACCCCCGTCCCTCGGAGCCCGCCGGACCCGGCCGGCGAACTCAACAGGCCCGGCCGGGCGCGGGGCCTGGGGCGGGAGGAGGCGGCGGGGAAGCGCAGAGACGCTGGGATCTTGAGCGGGGCAGGGGCGCCCTCCGCCGTCTAGGGCCACACCACCCTGAACGCCCCCCGGTCTCCTCTGGTCTCGGAAGCTAAGCAGGGTCGGGCCTGGTTAGTACTTGGATGGGAGAAGACCGCCTGGGAATACCGGGTGCCGTAGGCTTCTTCTTCTTCTTTTTTTTTTTTTTTGCCTCTTGTTCTGTCCCCTTTCTGGGAGCGCGGCGGCGGCCCGGGGTGGGGGTCACCCCCACCCTCAGCGCCCGCCGTGGGGTGCCTGGCGCCCCAGCCCGCACCGTGGGGCCTCCTCTTGTCCCAAGCCGCGACACCGCCGCCACGCGGCAGCATGCGTGGCATCTGGACTGTCAGGTCTCAGACCAAAGGTCTGCTCTGTGGGAACCGACACGCTGGAGGAAACCTTGAGAGTCTGAGAGGGGAGGGAGTTCCAGAAGGAGGCCAGGATGTCATTTTGAGGGAGTATGGGACCAGAACTCGTCCCGTTGCTTTTGGGGTTCTATGGGCTCCACGTAGGAATCTTTGGTGGTGGCAGCTGATGTTGGGGGATCCGGAGTCACACCCAGACCTGCTCCACAGGCCTCCTTTTACTTTTCTCTTTGGAGTCGTTATTTTTAAAAAGTGTCTCTTACCTCTCTCATTGCATTTTCTTTTCTCTCTCTTTTCAAGCAGATGATGGGAGTACAAGTATTCAGGTGACATGTGTTGCCCGTGCCCCCCTCCCCCCTGTGTTCTTATTCATTTACCTCTCATGTTGTTCCAGCGTATTGTGGGGGCACCAATGTTAAGGTCGGGTACGTTGCCCTCTCCCAGCCTCCCCCCTCGGGTCAGAGCTTCAAGTGCGCCCATCCCCCAGTCGGTGCGCACCCACCCCATTCCTAATGGAGGTGTATGCCCCTCCCCTCCCCCCACCCGCCCGACACCCACCCGATGATGAAGGTGATTCCTCTCTGTCCACTTAGGTGTCCATCCGTTCGTACCCATTTGCTGGTGAGCGCGCTCACGGGGCGCTCGTGTGTCCATTCTTGGGATACTTGGCTTACTGGAACGGGTTCCAGCTCTGGCCAGGAGAACACGAGAGGCGCCCTCTCACCGCTGCTCCTCACAGCCCAATGGCACTCCGTGGTGTCCACGCGCCACATTTTATTAATGCACTCCTGGATGGATGGGCACTCGGGTCGCTTCCACATCTTTGCGATTGTGTGAATTGTGCCCTAACTGTCACCCTAACCCTTACCCAGCCCGTGTCCTCTGCCCCTGCCTGACGCACTCCTCCCCGGCCAGGCCCAGGCCCGTCACTGTCCCGGGCCCCCGCCTGACCGGCTCCTTCCCGCCCGGCCTGTCACCGTCCTCTGCCCCTGCCTGACATGCTCCTTCCCGCCCGTCCGGCCTCTCACCGTCCTCGGCCCCTGCCTGACCGGCTCCTCCGTCGCCTGGGCCTTCCAAGGGCTTGGTGTGGACGCTGCTTCCAGGAAGCCCTCCAGAAACCCGGCAGCAGGGTGGCCGCAGCAGTCTCCAGCAGCCGTCCCTAAGTCGCGTGCGGGGCCCCCGCTGTGCCGCGGGGACCCAGCCTGGTGTCTTCCCTGAGGCCCTGCGGCTGCCGCTCCCCGCAAGGGGAGAGTCGCGGAGGTGGGGACCGCCTCCTGATGGGGACGTACACGCAGCTCTCCACGTCGGATTCCGGGGCTCTCTGTCCTGCCCGAAGGCCCAGCTGGCCTGCGGGTCCTTAGAGTGGCAAAAACATCCGAAAGCTGAGATTGAGGGTCCGGTGGGTGTCTGCGCTTTTGTGCTGGGCACCCCAGGGAGGCCCGGGGGCTGGCTGGACAACGCGGTCTGCTGGGCGGGGGGGGGGGGGGGGGGTTAGAGGAGCAACTGATGCCCTTTGCACTTTGGGTAGCAAGAGTCTGAGGTGTCTCTGAGCCCTGTGCCATGTCGGGGGGGGGGGCGGGGGGGGAAGAGGAGGAGGAGGAGGAGGTGGGAAGGGCCGGGGCCTGCAGTCGTGTTCCCGGGGTGGCAGGGCAAGTGGCTTCTTCCACAGGCTGCTTGGCCTGGGCTCCCTGCACCTGGGCCTTTGGAGGACCGGCCCTGTGCTTGCCAACGCTTCCTGCAGGGACCCAGAGCTGGGAGGTTGCATCTCTCAGCCCTGGGTCGGGCAGAGCCCCAGCGGGCCATGCCCACAACCTCTCTCAGCACCGGTCCCCCAGAAGGCTCCTTGGGGACCAGGATTCTCTTGCGGTGACTCTTTAAGGTCTGGCCCCTGGATGGAGGGGCACCAGGAGTAGAGGAGCAGGAAGGGGAAGGGGGTGGCCATGCGAGGGGACACTTTGAGGCCAAGTCCCAGCTTCAGCCTGATCCTCCTGGGAACCCCGGGGTGTACGTCACACCTCCTGGTTGTCCCGCTCTGAGACAAGGAGCCGGGCTTCGCATTCCCACAGCAGCCAGTCGTGGGCTGAGGACACCTGGGGCGTTGGGAACTCCCTGGCTTCTCCTTGGTTTAACATCTGGAGCTGCTTGTGAATCGTGCCGCCACACACACCCGAGTGCAGGTGTCTTCCGCACAGACTGCGGGCCTCGCTCTTCTGAATGCCGCTAGCTGGCCACCCACCCACGGGTGAACCTGGTCAGGGTACTTTCTCTCAGGGGCAGACTCTTTTCCGGGCGGGCTACCGGTGTCTCTGTTTGCTCCTTTCTTTCTTCCATTTCGGGAAAGTCTTCCTTGCTGGGTGTGGAAATCTCCTATGCCTTCCCTCGCCTATTCTGTCAGCTTTCAAATTCTCTTTCAGTTGCCACCCTCACAGATGGATTAGGAAACTCTTTCCGGTGCACTCATTAGTGAAATGACCTCAAGGAAGCTGGAATCCAATATCTAATCGCCGATTTTTAGCGAGTCCACACGCCAGGGTGGTCGGGGTCCAATGCAGCCCCGGCCAGGCCCAGGCCCCTTGGACCGGGCCACAGGAGGACACAGAGGAGGGTCCCGGCCCCCACGGTCGCGGTGCCGGCAGTTCTCCAAGGGCTTGGGCGTTTTCCAGAGGTAGGAGATGGAGGGGACTGATTTCTTCAGCGCCCCACAAACCACGCCACCCCACCCCACCCCACCCCACCCATGGGACACATCCCCAGAGAGAGATGCCCCATACACTCGCTCCCCTCCCCCTTGCGCTGTGCCCCAGCCCTGGCCCGGGGGAATAGGCGGCAGCCCGCCCACAGGGCGGGGGGCACAGCTGAAAGGGGTTGTGGGGGAGGGCGGCCCCTGGCTGGGGTCAAAGGGCGAGCGCCCGGTGCCGGTGCGCGCGTGCGCAGTCAGCGGCGGCGACGCGCTGGGGGTGGGCAGCGGGTAGGTGAAGGAGGCCAGGCGAGGAGACGAGGGGGGCTGGGAGGGCTCCACCTTGGCGGGTCCAGCCGTGGAGGCGCATCTTGTGTGAGTGTGAGTGAGTGTGAGTGTGTGTGTGTGGAGAGAGAGACAGCCCCCCGCCCCGGCCGCCCGGCCCGGCCCGTCACCCCCGTCCCTCGGAGCCCGCCGGACCCGGCCGGCGAACTCAACAGGCCCGGCCGGGCGCGGGGCCTGGGGCGGGAGGAGGCGGCGGGGAAGCGCAGAGACGCTGGGATCTTGAGCGGGGCAGGGGCGCCCTCCGCCGTCTAGGGCCACACCACCCTGAACGCCCCCCGGTCTCCTCTGGTCTCGGAAGCTAAGCAGGGTCGGGCCTGGTTAGTACTTGGATGGGAGAAGACCGCCTGGGAATACCGGGTGCCGTAGGCTTCTTCTTCTTCTTTTTTTTTTTTTTTGCCTCTTGTTCTGTCCCCTTTCTGGGAGCGCGGCGGCGGCCCGGGGTGGGGGTCACCCCCACCCTCAGCGCCCGCCGTGGGGTGCCTGGCGCCCCAGCCCGCACCGTGGGGCCTCCTCTTGTCCCAAGCCGCGACACCGCCGCCACGCGGCAGCATGCGTGGCATCTGGACTGTCAGGTCTCAGACCAAAGGTCTGCTCTGTGGGAACCGACACGCTGGAGGAAACCTTGAGAGTCTGAGAGGGGAGGGAGTTCCAGAAGGAGGCCAGGATGTCATTTTGAGGGAGTATGGGACCAGAACTCGTCCCGTTGCTTTTGGGGTTCTATGGGCTCCACGTAGGAATCTTTGGTGGTGGCAGCTGATGTTGGGGGATCCGGAGTCACACCCAGACCTGCTCCACAGGCCTCCTTTTACTTTTCTCTTTGGAGTCGTTATTTTTAAAAAGTGTCTCTTACCTCTCTCATTGCATTTTCTTTTCTCTCTCTTTTCAAGCAGATGATGGGAGTACAAGTATTCAGGTGACATGTGTTGCCCGTGCCCCCCTCCCCCCTGTGTTCTTATTCATTTACCTCTCATGTTGTTCCAGCGTATTGTGGGGGCACCAATGTTAAGGTCGGGTACGTTGCCCTCTCCCAGCCTCCCCCCTCGGGTCAGAGCTTCAAGTGCGCCCATCCCCCAGTCGGTGCGCACCCACCCCATTCCTAATGGAGGTGTATGCCCCTCCCCTCCCCCCACCCGCCCGACACCCACCCGATGATGAAGGTGATTCCTCTCTGTCCACTTAGGTGTCCATCCGTTCGTACCCATTTGCTGGTGAGCGCGCTCACGGGGCGCTCGTGTGTCCATTCTTGGGATACTTGGCTTACTGGAACGGGTTCCAGCTCTGGCCAGGAGAACACGAGAGGCGCCCTCTCACCGCTGCTCCTCACAGCCCAATGGCACTCCGTGGTGTCCACGCGCCACATTTTATTAATGCACTCCTGGATGGATGGGCACTCGGGTCGCTTCCACATCTTTGCGATTGTGTGAATTGTGCCCTAACTGTCACCCTAACCCTTACCCAGCCCGTGTCCTCTGCCCCTGCCTGACGCACTCCTCCCCGGCCAGGCCCAGGCCCGTCACTGTCCCGGGCCCCCGCCTGACCGGCTCCTTCCCGCCCGGCCTGTCACCGTCCTCTGCCCCTGCCTGACATGCTCCTTCCCGCCCGTCCGGCCTCTCACCGTCCTCGGCCCCTGCCTGACCGGCTCCTCCGTCGCCTGGGCCTTCCAAGGGCTTGGTGTGGACGCTGCTTCCAGGAAGCCCTCCAGAAACCCGGCAGCAGGGTGGCCGCAGCAGTCTCCAGCAGCCGTCCCTAAGTCGCGTGCGGGGCCCCCGCTGTGCCGCGGGGACCCAGCCTGGTGTCTTCCCTGAGGCCCTGCGGCTGCCGCTCCCCGCAAGGGGAGAGTCGCGGAGGTGGGGACCGCCTCCTGATGGGGACGTACACGCAGCTCTCCACGTCGGATTCCGGGGCTCTCTGTCCTGCCCGAAGGCCCAGCTGGCCTGCGGGTCCTTAGAGTGGCAAAAACATCCGAAAGCTGAGATTGAGGGTCCGGTGGGTGTCTGCGCTTTTGTGCTGGGCACCCCAGGGAGGCCCGGGGGCTGGCTGGACAACGCGGTCTGCTGGGCGGGGGGGGGGGTTAGAGGAGCAACTGATGCCCTTTGCACTTTGGGTAGCAAGAGTCTGAGGTGTCTCTGAGCCCTGTGCCATGTCGGGGGGGGGGCGGGGGGGGAAGAGGAGGAGGAGGAGGAGGTGGGAAGGGCCGGGGCCTGCAGCCGTGTTCCCGGGGTGGCAGGGCAAGTGGCTTCTTCCACAGGCTGCTTGGCCTGGGCTCCCTGCACCTGGGCCTTTGGAGGACCGGCCCTGTGCTTGCCAACGCTTCCTGCAGGGACCCAGAGCTGGGAGGTTGCATCTCTCAGCCCTGGGTCGGGCAGAGCCCCAGCGGGCCATGCCCACAACCTCTCTCAGCACCGGTCCCCCAGAAGGCTCCTTGGGGACCAGGATTCTCTTGCGGTGACTCTTTAAGGTCTGGCCCCTGGATGGAGGGGCACCAGGAGTAGAGGAGCAGGAAGGGGAAGGGGGTGGCCATGCGAGGGGACACTTTGAGGCCAAGTCCCAGCTTCAGCCTGATCCTCCTGGGAACCCCGGGGTGTACGTCACACCTCCTGGTTGTCCCGCTCTGAGACAAGGAGCCGGGCTTCGCATTCCCACAGCAGCCAGTCGTGGGCTGAGGACACCTGGGGCGTTGGGAACTCCCTGGCTTCTCCTTGGTTTAACATCTGGAGCTGCTTGTGAATCGTGCCGCCACACACACCCGAGTGCAGGTGTCTTCCGCACAGACTGCGGGCCTCGCTCTTCTGAATGCCGCTAGCTGGCCACCCACCCACGGGTGAACCTGGTCAGGGTACTTTCTCTCAGGGGCAGACTCTTTTCCGGGCGGGCTACCGGTGTCTCTGTTTGCTCCTTTCTTTCTTCCATTTCGGGAAAGTCTTCCTTGCTGGGTGTGGAAATCTCCTATGCCTTCCCTCGCCTATTCTGTCAGCTTTCAAATTCTCTTTCAGTTGCCACCCTCACAGATGGATTAGGAAACTCTTTCCGGTGCACTCATTAGTGAAATGACCTCAAGGAAGCTGGAATCCAATATCTAATCGCCGATTTTTAGCGAGTCCACACGCCAGGGTGGTCGGGGTCCAATGCAGCCCCGGCCAGGCCCAGGCCCCTTGGACCGGGCCACAGGAGGACACAGAGGAGGGTCCCGGCCCCCACGGTCGCGGTGCCGGCAGTTCTCCAAGGGCTTGGGCGTTTTCCAGAGGTAGGAGATGGAGGGGACTGATTTCTTCAGCGCCCCACAAACCACGCCACCCCACCCCACCCCACCCCACCCATGGGACACATCCCCAGAGAGAGATGCCCCATACACTCGCTCCCCTCCCCCTTGCGCTGTGCCCCAGCCCTGGCCCGGGGGAATAGGCGGCAGCCCGCCCACAGGGCGGGGGGCACAGCTGAAAGGGGTTGTGGGGGAGGGCGGCCCCTGGCTGGGGTCAAAGGGCGAGCGCCCGGTGCCGGTGCGCGCGTGCGCAGTCAGCGGCGGCGACGCGCTGGGGGTGGGCAGCGGGTAGGTGAAGGAGGCCAGGCGAGGAGACGAGGGGGGCTGGGAGGGCTCCACCTTGGCGGGTCCAGCCGTGGAGGCGCATCTTGTGTGAGTGTGAGTGAGTGTGAGTGTGTGTGTGTGGAGAGAGAGACAGCCCCCCGCCCCGGCCGCCCGGCCCGGCCCGTCACCCCCGTCCCTCGGAGCCCGCCGGACCCGGCCGGCGAACTCAACAGGCCCGGCCGGGCGCGGGGCCTGGGGCGGGAGGAGGCGGCGGGGAAGCGCAGAGACGCTGGGATCTTGAGCGGGGCAGGGGCGCCCTCCGCCGTCTAGGGCCACACCACCCTGAACGCCCCCCGGTCTCCTCTGGTCTCGGAAGCTAAGCAGGGTCGGGCCTGGTTAGTACTTGGATGGGAGAAGACCGCCTGGGAATACCGGGTGCCGTAGGCTTCTTCTTCTTCTTTTTTTTTTTTTTTTGCCTCTTGTTCTGTCCCCTTTCTGGGAGCGCGGCGGCGGCCCGGGGTGGGGGTCACCCCCACCCTCAGCGCCCGCCGTGGGGTGCCTGGCGCCCCAGCCCGCACCGTGGGGCCTCCTCTTGTCCCAAGCCGCGACACCGCCGCCACGCGGCAGCATGCGTGGCATCTGGACTGTCAGGTCTCAGACCAAAGGTCTGCTCTGTGGGAACCGACACGCTGGAGGAAACCTTGAGAGTCTGAGAGGGGAGGGAGTTCCAGAAGGAGGCCAGGATGTCATTTTGAGGGAGTATGGGACCAGAACTCGTCCCGTTGCTTTTGGGGTTCTATGGGCTCCACGTAGGAATCTTTGGTGGTGGCAGCTGATGTTGGGGGATCCGGAGTCACACCCAGACCTGCTCCACAGGCCTCCTTTTACTTTTCTCTTTGGAGTCGTTATTTTTAAAAAGTGTCTCTTACCTCTCTCATTGCATTTTCTTTTCTCTCTCTTTTCAAGCAGATGATGGGAGTACAAGTATTCAGGTGACATGTGTTGCCCGTGCCCCCCTCCCCCCTGTGTTCTTATTCATTTACCTCTCATGTTGTTCCAGCGTATTGTGGGGGCACCAATGTTAAGGTCGGGTACGTTGCCCTCTCCCAGCCTCCCCCCTCGGGTCAGAGCTTCAAGTGCGCCCATCCCCCAGTCGGTGCGCACCCACCCCATTCCTAATGGAGGTGTATGCCCCTCCCCTCCCCCCACCCGCCCGACACCCACCCGATGATGAAGGTGATTCCTCTCTGTCCACTTAGGTGTCCATCCGTTCGTACCCATTTGCTGGTGAGCGCGCTCACGGGGCGCTCGTGTGTCCATTCTTGGGATACTTGGCTTACTGGAACGGGTTCCAGCTCTGGCCAGGAGAACACGAGAGGCGCCCTCTCACCGCTGCTCCTCACAGCCCAATGGCACTCCGTGGTGTCCACGCGCCACATTTTATTAATGCACTCCTGGATGGATGGGCACTCGGGTCGCTTCCACATCTTTGCGATTGTGTGAATTGTGCCCTAACTGTCACCCTAACCCTTACCCAGCCCGTGTCCTCTGCCCCTGCCTGACGCACTCCTCCCCGGCCAGGCCCAGGCCCGTCACTGTCCCGGGCCCCCGCCTGACCGGCTCCTTCCCGCCCGGCCTGTCACCGTCCTCTGCCCCTGCCTGACATGCTCCTTCCCGCCCGTCCGGCCTCTCACCGTCCTCGGCCCCTGCCTGACCGGCTCCTCCGTCGCCTGGGCCTTCCAAGGGCTTGGTGTGGACGCTGCTTCCAGGAAGCCCTCCAGAAACCCGGCAGCAGGGTGGCCGCAGCAGTCTCCAGCAGCCGTCCCTAAGTCGCGTGCGGGGCCCCCGCTGTGCCGCGGGGACCCAGCCTGGTGTCTTCCCTGAGGCCCTGCGGCTGCCGCTCCCCGCAAGGGGAGAGTCGCGGAGGTGGGGACCGCCTCCTGATGGGGACGTACACGCAGCTCTCCACGTCGGATTCCGGGGCTCTCTGTCCTGCCCGAAGGCCCAGCTGGCCTGCGGGTCCTTAGAGTGGCAAAAACATCCGAAAGCTGAGATTGAGGGTCCGGTGGGTGTCTGCGCTTTTGTGCTGGGCACCCCAGGGAGGCCCGGGGGCTGGCTGGACAACGCGGTCTGCTGGGCGGGGGGGGGGGGTTAGAGGAGCAACTGATGCCCTTTGCACTTTGGGTAGCAAGAGTCTGAGGTGTCTCTGAGCCCTGTGCCATGTCGGGGGGGGGCGGGGGGGGGAAGAGGAGGAGGAGGAGGAGGTGGGAAGGGCCGGGGCCTGCAGTCGTGTTCCCGGGGTGGCAGGGCAAGTGGCTTCTTCCACAGGCTGCTTGGCCTGGGCTCCCTGCACCTGGGCCTTTGGAGGACCGGCCCTGTGCTTGCCAACGCTTCCTGCAGGGACCCAGAGCTGGGAGGTTGCATCTCTCAGCCCTGGGTCGGGCAGAGCCCCAGCGGGCCATGCCCACAACCTCTCTCAGCACCGGTCCCCCAGAAGGCTCCTTGGGGACCAGGATTCTCTTGCGGTGACTCTTTAAGGTCTGGCCCCTGGATGGAGGGGCACCAGGAGTAGAGGAGCAGGAAGGGGAAGGGGGTGGCCATGCGAGGGGACACTTTGAGGCCAAGTCCCAGCTTCAGCCTGATCCTCCTGGGAACCCCGGGGTGTACGTCACACCTCCTGGTTGTCCCGCTCTGAGACAAGGAGCCGGGCTTCGCATTCCCACAGCAGCCAGTCGTGGGCTGAGGACACCTGGGGCGTTGGGAACTCCCTGGCTTCTCCTTGGTTTAACATCTGGAGCTGCTTGTGAATCGTGCCGCCACACACACCCGAGTGCAGGTGTCTTCCGCACAGACTGCGGGCCTCGCTCTTCTGAATGCCGCTAGCTGGCCACCCACCCACGGGTGAACCTGGTCAGGGTACTTTCTCTCAGGGGCAGACTCTTTTCCGGGCGGGCTACCGGTGTCTCTGTTTGCTCCTTTCTTTCTTCCATTTCGGGAAAGTCTTCCTTGCTGGGTGTGGAAATCTCCTATGCCTTCCCTCGCCTATTCTGTCAGCTTTCAAATTCTCTTTCAGTTGCCACCCTCACAGATGGATTAGGAAACTCTTTCCGGTGCACTCATTAGTGAAATGACCTCAAGGAAGCTGGAATCCAATATCTAATCGCCGATTTTTAGCGAGTCCACACGCCAGGGTGGTCGGGGTCCAATGCAGCCCCGGCCAGGCCCAGGCCCCTTGGACCGGGCCACAGGAGGACACAGAGGAGGGTCCCGGCCCCCACGGTCGCGGTGCCGGCAGTTCTCCAAGGGCTTGGGCGTTTTCCAGAGGTAGGAGATGGAGGGGACTGATTTCTTCAGCGCCCCACAAACCACGCCACCCCACCCCACCCCACCCCACCCATGGGACACATCCCCAGAGAGAGATGCCCCATACACTCGCTCCCCTCCCCCTTGCGCTGTGCCCCAGCCCTGGCCCGGGGGAATAGGCGGCAGCCCGCCCACAGGGCGGGGGGCACAGCTGAAAGGGGTTGTGGGGGAGGGCGGCCCCTGGCTGGGGTCAAAGGGCGAGCGCCCGGTGCCGGTGCGCGCGTGCGCAGTCAGCGGCGGCGATGCGCTGGGGGTGGGCAGCGGGTAGGTGAAGGAGGCCAGGCGAGGAGACGAGGGGGGCTGGGAGGGCTCCACCTTGGCGGGTCCAGCCGTGGAGGCGCATCTTGTGTGAGTGTGAGTGAGTGTGAGTGTGTGTGTGTGGAGAGAGAGACAGCCCCCCGCCCCGGCCGCCCGGCCCGGCCCGTCACCCCCGTCCCTCGGAGCCCGCCGGACCCGGCCGGCGAACTCAACAGGCCCGGCCGGGCGCGGGGCCTGGGGCGGGAGGAGGCGGCGGGGAAGCGCAGAGACGCTGGGATCTTGAGCGGGGCAGGGGCGCCCTCCGCCGTCTAGGGCCACACCACCCTGAACGCCCCCCGGTCTCCTCTGGTCTCGGAAGCTAAGCAGGGTCGGGCCTGGTTAGTACTTGGATGGGAGAAGACCGCCTGGGAATACCGGGTGCCGTAGGCTTCTTCTTCTTCTTTTTTTTTTTTTTTGCCTCTTGTTCTGTCCCCTTTCTGGGAGCGCGGCGGCGGCCCGGGGTGGGGGTCACCCCCACCCTCAGCGCCCGCCGTGGGGTGCCTGGCGCCCCAGCCCGCACCGTGGGGCCTCCTCTTGTCCCAAGCCGCGACACCGCCGCCACGCGGCAGCATGCGTGGCATCTGGACTGTCAGGTCTCAGACCAAAGGTCTGCTCTGTGGGAACCGACACGCTGGAGGAAACCTTGAGAGTCTGAGAGGGGAGGGAGTTCCAGAAGGAGGCCAGGATGTCATTTTGAGGGAGTATGGGACCAGAACTCGTCCCGTTGCTTTTGGGGTTCTATGGGCTCCACGTAGGAATCTTTGGTGGTGGCAGCTGATGTTGGGGGATCCGGAGTCACACCCAGACCTGCTCCACAGGCCTCCTTTTACTTTTCTCTTTGGAGTCGTTATTTTTAAAAAGTGTCTCTTACCTCTCTCATTGCATTTTCTTTTCTCTCTCTTTTCAAGCAGATGATGGGAGTACAAGTATTCAGGTGACATGTGTTGCCCGTGCCCCCCTCCCCCCTGTGTTCTTATTCATTTACCTCTCATGTTGTTCCAGCGTATTGTGGGGGCACCAATGTTAAGGTCGGGTACGTTGCCCTCTCCCAGCCTCCCCCCTCGGGTCAGAGCTTCAAGTGCGCCCATCCCCCAGTCGGTGCGCACCCACCCCATTCCTAATGGAGGTGTATGCCCCTCCCCTCCCCCCACCCGCCCGACACCCACCCGATGATGAAGGTGATTCCTCTCTGTCCACTTAGGTGTCCATCCGTTCGTACCCATTTGCTGGTGAGCGCGCTCACGGGGCGCTCGTGTGTCCATTCTTGGGATACTTGGCTTACTGGAACGGGTTCCAGCTCTGGCCAGGAGAACACGAGAGGCGCCCTCTCACCGCTGCTCCTCACAGCCCAATGGCACTCCGTGGTGTCCACGCGCCACATTTT
This sequence comes from Microcebus murinus, assembly GCF_040939455.1. NCBI lineage: Eukaryota > Metazoa > Chordata > Mammalia > Primates > Cheirogaleidae > Microcebus > Microcebus murinus. The sequence goes on along the minus strand of NW_027439011.1, from coordinate 55,417 downwards.
ATTAATGCACTCCTGGATGGATGGGCACTCGGGTCGCTTCCACATCTTTGCGATTGTGTGAATTGTGCCCTAACTGTCACCCTAACCCTTACCCAGCCCGTGTCCTCTGCCCCTGCCTGACGCACTCCTCCCCGGCCAGGCCCAGGCCCGTCACTGTCCCGGGCCCCCGCCTGACCGGCTCCTTCCCGCCCGGCCTGTCACCGTCCTCTGCCCCTGCCTGACATGCTCCTTCCCGCCCGTCCGGCCTCTCACCGTCCTCGGCCCCTGCCTGACCGGCTCCTCCGTCGCCTGGGCCTTCCAAGGGCTTGGTGTGGACGCTGCTTCCAGGAAGCCCTCCAGAAACCCGGCAGCAGGGTGGCCGCAGCAGTCTCCAGCAGCCGTCCCTAAGTCGCGTGCGGGGCCCCCGCTGTGCCGCGGGGACCCAGCCTGGTGTCTTCCCTGAGGCCCTGCGGCTGCCGCTCCCCGCAAGGGGAGAGTCGCGGAGGTGGGGACCGCCTCCTGATGGGGACGTACACGCAGCTCTCCACGTCGGATTCCGGGGCTCTCTGTCCTGCCCGAAGGCCCAGCTGGCCTGCGGGTCCTTAGAGTGGCAAAAACATCCGAAAGCTGAGATTGAGGGTCCGGTGGGTGTCTGCGCTTTTGTGCTGGGCACCCCAGGGAGGCCCGGGGGCTGGCTGGACAACGCGGTCTGCTGGGCGGGGGGGGGGGGGTTAGAGGAGCAACTGATGCCCTTTGCACTTTGGGTAGCAAGAGTCTGAGGTGTCTCTGAGCCCTGTGCCATGTCGGGGGGGGGCGGGGGGGGGAAGAGGAGGAGGAGGAGGAGGTGGGAAGGGCCGGGGCCTGCAGTCGTGTTCCCGGGGTGGCAGGGCAAGTGGCTTCTTCCACAGGCTGCTTGGCCTGGGCTCCCTGCACCTGGGCCTTTGGAGGACCGGCCCTGTGCTTGCCAACGCTTCCTGCAGGGACCCAGAGCTGGGAGGTTGCATCTCTCAGCCCTGGGTCGGGCAGAGCCCCAGCGGGCCATGCCCACAACCTCTCTCAGCACCGGTCCCCCAGAAGGCTCCTTGGGGACCAGGATTCTCTTGCGGTGACTCTTTAAGGTCTGGCCCCTGGATGGAGGGGCACCAGGAGTAGAGGAGCAGGAAGGGGAAGGGGGTGGCCATGCGAGGGGACACTTTGAGGCCAAGTCCCAGCTTCAGCCTGATCCTCCTGGGAACCCCGGGGTGTACGTCACACCTCCTGGTTGTCCCGCTCTGAGACAAGGAGCCGGGCTTCGCATTCCCACAGCAGCCAGTCGTGGGCTGAGGACACCTGGGGCGTTGGGAACTCCCTGGCTTCTCCTTGGTTTAACATCTGGAGCTGCTTGTGAATCGTGCCGCCACACACACCCGAGTGCAGGTGTCTTCCGCACAGACTGCGGGCCTCGCTCTTCTGAATGCCGCTAGCTGGCCACCCACCCACGGGTGAACCTGGTCAGGGTACTTTCTCTCAGGGGCAGACTCTTTTCCGGGCGGGCTACCGGTGTCTCTGTTTGCTCCTTTCTTTCTTCCATTTCGGGAAAGTCTTCCTTGCTGGGTGTGGAAATCTCCTATGCCTTCCCTCGCCTATTCTGTCAGCTTTCAAATTCTCTTTCAGTTGCCACCCTCACAGATGGATTAGGAAACTCTTTCCGGTGCACTCATTAGTGAAATGACCTCAAGGAAGCTGGAATCCAATATCTAATCGCCGATTTTTAGCGAGTCCACACGCCAGGGTGGTCGGGGTCCAATGCAGCCCCGGCCAGGCCCAGGCCCCTTGGACCGGGCCACAGGAGGACACAGAGGAGGGTCCCGGCCCCCACGGTCGCGGTGCCGGCAGTTCTCCAAGGGCTTGGGCGTTTTCCAGAGGTAGGAGATGGAGGGGACTGATTTCTTCAGCGCCCCACAAACCACGCCACCCCACCCCACCCCACCCCACCCATGGGACACATCCCCAGAGAGAGATGCCCCATACACTCGCTCCCCTCCCCCTTGCGCTGTGCCCCAGCCCTGGCCCGGGGGAATAGGCGGCAGCCCGCCCACAGGGCGGGGGGCACAGCTGAAAGGGGTTGTGGGGGAGGGCGGCCCCTGGCTGGGGTCAAAGGGCGAGCGCCCGGTGCCGGTGCGCGCGTGCGCAGTCAGCGGCGGCGACGCGCTGGGGGTGGGCAGCGGGTAGGTGAAGGAGGCCAGGCGAGGAGACGAGGGGGGCTGGGAGGGCTCCACCTTGGCGGGTCCAGCCGTGGAGGCGCATCTTGTGTGAGTGTGAGTGAGTGTGAGTGTGTGTGTGTGGAGAGAGAGACAGCCCCCCGCCCCGGCCGCCCGGCCCGGCCCGTCACCCCCGTCCCTCGGAGCCCGCCGGACCCGGCCGGCGAACTCAACAGGCCCGGCCGGGCGCGGGGCCTGGGGCGGGAGGAGGCGGCGGGGAAGCGCAGAGACGCTGGGATCTTGAGCGGGGCAGGGGCGCCCTCCGCCGTCTAGGGCCACACCACCCTGAACGCCCCCCGGTCTCCTCTGGTCTCGGAAGCTAAGCAGGGTCGGGCCTGGTTAGTACTTGGATGGGAGAAGACCGCCTGGGAATACCGGGTGCCGTAGGCTTCTTCTTCTTCTTTTTTTTTTTTTTTGCCTCTTGTTCTGTCCCCTTTCTGGGAGCGCGGCGGCGGCCCGGGGTGGGGGTCACCCCCACCCTCAGCGCCCGCCGTGGGGTGCCTGGCGCCCCAGCCCGCACCGTGGGGCCTCCTCTTGTCCCAAGCCGCGACACCGCCGCCACGCGGCAGCATGCGTGGCATCTGGACTGTCAGGTCTCAGACCAAAGGTCTGCTCTGTGGGAACCGACACGCTGGAGGAAACCTTGAGAGTCTGAGAGGGGAGGGAGTTCCAGAAGGAGGCCAGGATGTCATTTTGAGGGAGTATGGGACCAGAACTCGTCCCGTTGCTTTTGGGGTTCTATGGGCTCCACGTAGGAATCTTTGGTGGTGGCAGCTGATGTTGGGGGATCCGGAGTCACACCCAGACCTGCTCCACAGGCCTCCTTTTACTTTTCTCTTTGGAGTCGTTATTTTTAAAAAGTGTCTCTTACCTCTCTCATTGCATTTTCTTTTCTCTCTCTTTTCAAGCAGATGATGGGAGTACAAGTATTCAGGTGACATGTGTTGCCCGTGCCCCCCTCCCCCCTGTGTTCTTATTCATTTACCTCTCATGTTGTTCCAGCGTATTGTGGGGGCACCAATGTTAAGGTCGGGTACGTTGCCCTCTCCCAGCCTCCCCCCTCGGGTCAGAGCTTCAAGTGCGCCCATCCCCCAGTCGGTGCGCACCCACCCCATTCCTAATGGAGGTGTATGCCCCTCCCCTCCCCCCACCCGCCCGACACCCACCCGATGATGAAGGTGATTCCTCTCTGTCCACTTAGGTGTCCATCCGTTCGTACCCATTTGCTGGTGAGCGCGCTCACGGGGCGCTCGTGTGTCCATTCTTGGGATACTTGGCTTACTGGAACGGGTTCCAGCTCTGGCCAGGAGAACACGAGAGGCGCCCTCTCACCGCTGCTCCTCACAGCCCAATGGCACTCCGTGGTGTCCACGCGCCACATTTTATTAATGCACTCCTGGATGGATGGGCACTCGGGTCGCTTCCACATCTTTGCGATTGTGTGAATTGTGCCCTAACTGTCACCCTAACCCTTACCCAGCCCGTGTCCTCTGCCCCTGCCTGACGCACTCCTCCCCGGCCAGGCCCAGGCCCGTCACTGTCCCGGGCCCCCGCCTGACCGGCTCCTTCCCGCCCGGCCTGTCACCGTCCTCTGCCCCTGCCTGACATGCTCCTTCCCGCCCGTCCGGCCTCTCACCGTCCTCGGCCCCTGCCTGACCGGCTCCTCCGTCGCCTGGGCCTTCCAAGGGCTTGGTGTGGACGCTGCTTCCAGGAAGCCCTCCAGAAACCCGGCAGCAGGGTGGCCGCAGCAGTCTCCAGCAGCCGTCCCTAAGTCGCGTGCGGGGCCCCCGCTGTGCCGCGGGGACCCAGCCTGGTGTCTTCCCTGAGGCCCTGCGGCTGCCGCTCCCCGCAAGGGGAGAGTCGCGGAGGTGGGGACCGCCTCCTGATGGGGACGTACACGCAGCTCTCCACGTCGGATTCCGGGGCTCTCTGTCCTGCCCGAAGGCCCAGCTGGCCTGCGGGTCCTTAGAGTGGCAAAAACATCCGAAAGCTGAGATTGAGGGTCCGGTGGGTGTCTGCGCTTTTGTGCTGGGCACCCCAGGGAGGCCCGGGGGCTGGCTGGACAACGCGGTCTGCTGGGCGGGGGGGGGGGGGGGGGTTAGAGGAGCAACTGATGCCCTTTGCACTTTGGGTAGCAAGAGTCTGAGGTGTCTCTGAGCCCTGTGCCATGTCGGGGGGGGGGCGGGGGGGGAAGAGGAGGAGGAGGAGGAGGTGGGAAGGGCCGGGGCCTGCAGTCGTGTTCCCGGGGTGGCAGGGCAAGTGGCTTCTTCCACAGGCTGCTTGGCCTGGGCTCCCTGCACCTGGGCCTTTGGAGGACCGGCCCTGTGCTTGCCAACGCTTCCTGCAGGGACCCAGAGCTGGGAGGTTGCATCTCTCAGCCCTGGGTCGGGCAGAGCCCCAGCGGGCCATGCCCACAACCTCTCTCAGCACCGGTCCCCCAGAAGGCTCCTTGGGGACCAGGATTCTCTTGCGGTGACTCTTTAAGGTCTGGCCCCTGGATGGAGGGGCACCAGGAGTAGAGGAGCAGGAAGGGGAAGGGGGTGGCCATGCGAGGGGACACTTTGAGGCCAAGTCCCAGCTTCAGCCTGATCCTCCTGGGAACCCCGGGGTGTACGTCACACCTCCTGGTTGTCCCGCTCTGAGACAAGGAGCCGGGCTTCGCATTCCCACAGCAGCCAGTCGTGGGCTGAGGACACCTGGGGCGTTGGGAACTCCCTGGCTTCTCCTTGGTTTAACATCTGGAGCTGCTTGTGAATCGTGCCGCCACACACACCCGAGTGCAGGTGTCTTCCGCACAGACTGCGGGCCTCGCTCTTCTGAATGCCGCTAGCTGGCCACCCACCCACGGGTGAACCTGGTCAGGGTACTTTCTCTCAGGGGCAGACTCTTTTCCGGGCGGGCTACCGGTGTCTCTGTTTGCTCCTTTCTTTCTTCCATTTCGGGAAAGTCTTCCTTGCTGGGTGTGGAAATCTCCTATGCCTTCCCTCGCCTATTCTGTCAGCTTTCAAATTCTCTTTCAGTTGCCACCCTCACAGATGGATTAGGAAACTCTTTCCGGTGCACTCATTAGTGAAATGACCTCAAGGAAGCTGGAATCCAATATCTAATCGCCGATTTTTAGCGAGTCCACACGCCAGGGTGGTCGGGGTCCAATGCAGCCCCGGCCAGGCCCAGGCCCCTTGGACCGGGCCACAGGAGGACACAGAGGAGGGTCCCGGCCCCCACGGTCGCGGTGCCGGCAGTTCTCCAAGGGCTTGGGCGTTTTCCAGAGGTAGGAGATGGAGGGGACTGATTTCTTCAGCGCCCCACAAACCACGCCACCCCACCCCACCCCACCCCACCCATGGGACACATCCCCAGAGAGAGATGCCCCATACACTCGCTCCCCTCCCCCTTGCGCTGTGCCCCAGCCCTGGCCCGGGGGAATAGGCGGCAGCCCGCCCACAGGGCGGGGGGCACAGCTGAAAGGGGTTGTGGGGGAGGGCGGCCCCTGGCTGGGGTCAAAGGGCGAGCGCCCGGTGCCGGTGCGCGCGTGCGCAGTCAGCGGCGGCGACGCGCTGGGGGTGGGCAGCGGGTAGGTGAAGGAGGCCAGGCGAGGAGACGAGGGGGGCTGGGAGGGCTCCACCTTGGCGGGTCCAGCCGTGGAGGCGCATCTTGTGTGAGTGTGAGTGAGTGTGAGTGTGTGTGTGTGGAGAGAGAGACAGCCCCCCGCCCCGGCCGCCCGGCCCGGCCCGTCACCCCCGTCCCTCGGAGCCCGCCGGACCCGGCCGGCGAACTCAACAGGCCCGGCCGGGCGCGGGGCCTGGGGCGGGAGGAGGCGGCGGGGAAGCGCAGAGACGCTGGGATCTTGAGCGGGGCAGGGGCGCCCTCCGCCGTCTAGGGCCACACCACCCTGAACGCCCCCCGGTCTCCTCTGGTCTCGGAAGCTAAGCAGGGTCGGGCCTGGTTAGTACTTGGATGGGAGAAGACCGCCTGGGAATACCGGGTGCCGTAGGCTTCTTCTTCTTCTTTTTTTTTTTTTTTGCCTCTTGTTCTGTCCCCTTTCTGGGAGCGCGGCGGCGGCCCGGGGTGGGGGTCACCCCCACCCTCAGCGCCCGCCGTGGGGTGCCTGGCGCCCCAGCCCGCACCGTGGGGCCTCCTCTTGTCCCAAGCCGCGACACCGCCGCCACGCGGCAGCATGCGTGGCATCTGGACTGTCAGGTCTCAGACCAAAGGTCTGCTCTGTGGGAACCGACACGCTGGAGGAAACCTTGAGAGTCTGAGAGGGGAGGGAGTTCCAGAAGGAGGCCAGGATGTCATTTTGAGGGAGTATGGGACCAGAACTCGTCCCGTTGCTTTTGGGGTTCTATGGGCTCCACGTAGGAATCTTTGGTGGTGGCAGCTGATGTTGGGGGATCCGGAGTCACACCCAGACCTGCTCCACAGGCCTCCTTTTACTTTTCTCTTTGGAGTCGTTATTTTTAAAAAGTGTCTCTTACCTCTCTCATTGCATTTTCTTTTCTCTCTCTTTTCAAGCAGATGATGGGAGTACAAGTATTCAGGTGACATGTGTTGCCCGTGCCCCCCTCCCCCCTGTGTTCTTATTCATTTACCTCTCATGTTGTTCCAGCGTATTGTGGGGGCACCAATGTTAAGGTCGGGTACGTTGCCCTCTCCCAGCCTCCCCCCTCGGGTCAGAGCTTCAAGTGCGCCCATCCCCCAGTCGGTGCGCACCCACCCCATTCCTAATGGAGGTGTATGCCCCTCCCCTCCCCCCACCCGCCCGACACCCACCCGATGATGAAGGTGATTCCTCTCTGTCCACTTAGGTGTCCATCCGTTCGTACCCATTTGCTGGTGAGCGCGCTCACGGGGCGCTCGTGTGTCCATTCTTGGGATACTTGGCTTACTGGAACGGGTTCCAGCTCTGGCCAGGAGAACACGAGAGGCGCCCTCTCACCGCTGCTCCTCACAGCCCAATGGCACTCCGTGGTGTCCACGCGCCACATTTTATTAATGCACTCCTGGATGGATGGGCACTCGGGTCGCTTCCACATCTTTGCGATTGTGTGAATTGTGCCCTAACTGTCACCCTAACCCTTACCCAGCCCGTGTCCTCTGCCCCTGCCTGACGCACTCCTCCCCGGCCAGGCCCAGGCCCGTCACTGTCCCGGGCCCCCGCCTGACCGGCTCCTTCCCGCCCGGCCTGTCACCGTCCTCTGCCCCTGCCTGACATGCTCCTTCCCGCCCGTCCGGCCTCTCACCGTCCTCGGCCCCTGCCTGACCGGCTCCTCCGTCGCCTGGGCCTTCCAAGGGCTTGGTGTGGACGCTGCTTCCAGGAAGCCCTCCAGAAACCCGGCAGCAGGGTGGCCGCAGCAGTCTCCAGCAGCCGTCCCTAAGTCGCGTGCGGGGCCCCCGCTGTGCCGCGGGGACCCAGCCTGGTGTCTTCCCTGAGGCCCTGCGGCTGCCGCTCCCCGCAAGGGGAGAGTCGCGGAGGTGGGGACCGCCTCCTGATGGGGACGTACACGCAGCTCTCCACGTCGGATTCCGGGGCTCTCTGTCCTGCCCGAAGGCCCAGCTGGCCTGCGGGTCCTTAGAGTGGCAAAAACATCCGAAAGCTGAGATTGAGGGTCCGGTGGGTGTCTGCGCTTTTGTGCTGGGCACCCCAGGGAGGCCCGGGGGCTGGCTGGACAACGCGGTCTGCTGGGCGGGGGGGGGGGGGGTTAGAGGAGCAACTGATGCCCTTTGCACTTTGGGTAGCAAGAGTCTGAGGTGTCTCTGAGCCCTGTGCCATGTCGGGGGGGGGGGGCGGGGGGGGAAGAGGAGGAGGAGGAGGAGGTGGGAAGGGCCGGGGCCTGCAGTCGTGTTCCCGGGGTGGCAGGGCAAGTGGCTTCTTCCACAGGCTGCTTGGCCTGGGCTCCCTGCACCTGGGCCTTTGGAGGACCGGCCCTGTGCTTGCCAACGCTTCCTGCAGGGACCCAGAGCTGGGAGGTTGCATCTCTCAGCCCTGGGTCGGGCAGAGCCCCAGCGGGCCATGCCCACAACCTCTCTCAGCACCGGTCCCCCAGAAGGCTCCTTGGGGACCAGGATTCTCTTGCGGTGACTCTTTAAGGTCTGGCCCCTGGATGGAGGGGCACCAGGAGTAGAGGAGCAGGAAGGGGAAGGGGGTGGCCATGCGAGGGGACACTTTGAGGCCAAGTCCCAGCTTCAGCCTGATCCTCCTGGGAACCCCGGGGTGTACGTCACACCTCCTGGTTGTCCCGCTCTGAGACAAGGAGCCGGGCTTCGCATTCCCACAGCAGCCAGTCGTGGGCTGAGGACACCTGGGGCGTTGGGAACTCCCTGGCTTCTCCTTGGTTTAACATCTGGAGCTGCTTGTGAATCGTGCCGCCACACACACCCGAGTGCAGGTGTCTTCCGCACAGACTGCGGGCCTCGCTCTTCTGAATGCCGCTAGCTGGCCACCCACCCACGGGAGAACCTGGTCAGGGTACTTTCTCTCAGGGGCAGACTCTTTTCCGGGCGGGCTACCGGTGTCTCTGTTTGCTCCTTTCTTTCTTCCATTTCGGGAAAGTCTTCCTTGCTGGGTGTGGAAATCTCCTATGCCTTCCCTCGCCTATTCTGTCAGCTTTCAAATTCTCTTTCAGTTGCCACCCTCACAGATGGATTAGGAAACTCTTTCCGGTGCACTCATTAGTGAAATGACCTCAAGGAAGCTGGAATCCAATATCTAATCGCCGATTTTTAGCGAGTCCACACGCCAGGGTGGTCGGGGTCCAATGCAGCCCCGGCCAGGCCCAGGCCCCTTGGACCGGGCCACAGGAGGACACAGAGGAGGGTCCCGGCCCCCACGGTCGCGGTGCCGGCAGTTCTCCAAGGGCTTGGGCGTTTTCCAGAGGTAGGAGATGGAGGGGACTGATTTCTTCAGCGCCCCACAAACCACGCCACCCTACCCCACCCCACCCCACCCATGGGACACATCCCCAGAGAGAGATGCCCCATACACTCGCTCCCCTCCCCCTTGCGCTGTGCCCCAGCCCTGGCCCGGGGGAATAGGCGGCAGCCCGCCCACAGGGCGGGGGGCACAGCTGAAAGGGGTTGTGGGGGAGGGCGGCCCCTGGCTGGGGTCAAAGGGCGAGCGCCCGGTGCCGGTGCGCGCGTGCGCAGTCAGCGGCGGCGACGCGCTGGGGGTGGGCAGCGGGTAGGTGAAGGAGGCCAGGCGAGGAGACGAGGGGGGCTGGGAGGGCTCCACCTTGGCGGGTCCAGCCGTGGAGGCGCATCTTGTGTGAGTGTGAGTGAGTGTGAGTGTGTGTGTGTGGAGAGAGAGACAGCCCCCCGCCCCGGCCGCCCGGCCCGGCCCGTCACCCCCGTCCCTCGGAGCCCGCCGGACCCGGCCGGCGAACTCAACAGGCCCGGCCGGGCGCGGGGCCTGGGGCGGGAGGAGGCGGCGGGGAAGCGCAGAGACGCTGGGATCTTGAGCGGGGCAGGGGCGCCCTCCGCCGTCTAGGGCCACACCACCCTGAACGCCCCCCGGTCTCCTCTGGTCTCGGAAGCTAAGCAGGGTCGGGCCTGGTTAGTACTTGGATGGGAGAAGACCGCCTGGGAATACCGGGTGCCGTAGGCTTCTTCTTCTTCTTTTTTTTTTTTTTTTGCCTCTTGTTCTGTCCCCTTTCTGGGAGCGCGGCGGCGGCCCGGGGTGGGGGTCACCCCCACCCTCAGCGCCCGCCGTGGGGTGCCTGGCGCCCCAGCCCGCACCGTGGGGCCTCCTCTTGTCCCAAGCCGCGACACCGCCGCCACGCGGCAGCATGCGTGGCATCTGGACTGTCAGGTCTCAGACCAAAGGTCTGCTCTGTGGGAACCGACACGCTGGAGGAAACCTTGAGAGTCTGAGAGGGGAGGGAGTTCCAGAAGGAGGCCAGGATGTCATTTTGAGGGAGTATGGGACCAGAACTCGTCCCGTTGCTTTTGGGGTTCTATGGGCTCCACGTAGGAATCTTTGGTGGTGGCAGCTGATGTTGGGGGATCCGGAGTCACACCCAGACCTGCTCCACAGGCCTCCTTTTACTTTTCTCTTTGGAGTCGTTATTTTTAAAAAGTGTCTCTTACCTCTCTCATTGCATTTTCTTTTCTCTCTCTTTTCAAGCAGATGATGGGAGTACAAGTATTCAGGTGACATGTGTTGCCCGTGCCCCCCTCCCCCCTGTGTTCTTATTCATTTACCTCTCATGTTGTTCCAGCGTATTGTGGGGGCACCAATGTTAAGGTCGGGTACGTTGCCCTCTCCCAGCCTCCCCCCTCGGGTCAGAGCTTCAAGTGCGCCCATCCCCCAGTCGGTGCGCACCCACCCCATTCCTAATGGAGGTGTATGCCCCTCCCCTCCCCCCACCCGCCCGACACCCACCCGATGATGAAGGTGATTCCTCTCTGTCCACTTAGGTGTCCATCCGTTCGTACCCATTTGCTGGTGAGCGCGCTCACGGGGCGCTCGTGTGTCCATTCTTGGGATACTTGGCTTACTGGAACGGGTTCCAGCTCTGGCCAGGAGAACACGAGAGGCGCCCTCTCACCGCTGCTCCTCACAGCCCAATGGCACTCCGTGGTGTCCACGCGCCACATTTTATTAATGCACTCCTGGATGGATGGGCACTCGGGTCGCTTCCACATCTTTGCGATTGTGTGAATTGTGCCCTAACTGTCACCCTAACCCTTACCCAGCCCGTGTCCTCTGCCCCTGCCTGACGCACTCCTCCCCGGCCAGGCCCAGGCCCGTCACTGTCCCGGGCCCCCGCCTGACCGGCTCCTTCCCGCCCGGCCTGTCACCGTCCTCTGCCCCTGCCTGACATGCTCCTTCCCGCCCGTCCGGCCTCTCACCGTCCTCGGCCCCTGCCTGACCGGCTCCTCCGTCGCCTGGGCCTTCCAAGGGCTTGGTGTGGACGCTGCTTCCAGGAAGCCCTCCAGAAACCCGGCAGCAGGGTGGCCGCAGCAGTCTCCAGCAGCCGTCCCTAAGTCGCGTGCGGGGCCCCCGCTGTGCCGCGGGGACCCAGCCTGGTGTCTTCCCTGAGGCCCTGCGGCTGCCGCTCCCCGCAAGGGGAGAGTCGCGGAGGTGGGGACCGCCTCCTGATGGGGACGTACACGCAGCTCTCCACGTCGGATTCCGGGGCTCTCTGTCCTGCCCGAAGGCCCAGCTGGCCTGCGGGTCCTTAGAGTGGCAAAAACATCCGAAAGCTGAGATTGAGGGTCCGGTGGGTGTCTGCGCTTTTGTGCTGGGCACCCCAGGGAGGCCCGGGGGCTGGCTGGACAACGCGGTCTGCTGGGCGGGGGGGGGGGGGTTAGAGGAGCAACTGATGCCCTTTGCACTTTGGGTAGCAAGAGTCTGAGGTGTCTCTGAGCCCTGTGCCATGTCGGGGGGGGGGGGGCGGGGGGGGAAGAGGAGGAGGAGGAGGAGGTGGGAAGGGCCGGGGCCTGCAGTCGTGTTCCCGGGGTGGCAGGGCAAGTGGCTTCTTCCACAGGCTGCTTGGCCTGGGCTCCCTGCACCTGGGCCTTTGGAGGACCGGCCCTGTGCTTGCCAACGCTTCCTGCAGGGACCCAGAGCTGGGAGGTTGCATCTCTCAGCCCTGGGTCGGGCAGAGCCCCAGCGGGCCATGCCCACAACCTCTCTCAGCACCGGTCCCCCAGAAGGCTCCTTGGGGACCAGGATTCTCTTGCGGTGACTCTTTAAGGTCTGGCCCCTGGATGGAGGGGCACCAGGAGTAGAGGAGCAGGAAGGGGAAGGGGGTGGCCATGCGAGGGGACACTTTGAGGCCAAGTCCCAGCTTCAGCCTGATCCTCCTGGGAACCCCGGGGTGTACGTCACACCTCCTGGTTGTCCCGCTCTGAGACAAGGAGCCGGGCTTCGCATTCCCACAGCAGCCAGTCGTGGGCTGAGGACACCTGGGGCGTTGGGAACTCCCTGGCTTCTCCTTGGTTTAACATCTGGAGCTGCTTGTGAATCGTGCCGCCACACACACCCGAGTGCAGGTGTCTTCCGCACAGACTGCGGGCCTCGCTCTTCTGAATGCCGCTAGCTGGCCACCCACCCACGGGAGAACCTGGTCAGGGTACTTTCTCTCAGGGGCAGACTCTTTTCCGGGCGGGCTACCGGTGTCTCTGTTTGCTCCTTTCTTTCTTCCATTTCGGGAAAGTCTTCCTTGCTGGGTGTGGAAATCTCCTATGCCTTCCCTCGCCTATTCTGTCAGCTTTCAAATTCTCTTTCAGTTGCCACCCTCACAGATGGATTAGGAAACTCTTTCCGGTGCACTCATTAGTGAAATGACCTCAAGGAAGCTGGAATCCAATATCTAATCGCCGATTTTTAGCGAGTCCACACGCCAGGGTGGTCGGGGTCCAATGCAGCCCCGGCCAGGCCCAGGCCCCTTGGACCGGGCCACAGGAGGACACAGAGGAGGGTCCCGGCCCCCACGGTAGCGGTGCCGGCAGTTCTCCAAGGGCTTGGGCGTTTTCCAGAGGTAGGAGATGGAGGGGACTGATTTCTTCAGCGCCCCACAAACCACGCCACCCCACCCCACCCCACCCCACCCATGGGACACATCCCCAGAGAGAGATGCCCCATACACTCGCTCCCCTCCCCCTTGCGCTGTGCCCCAGCCCTGGCCCGGGGGAATAGGCGGCAGCCCGCCCACAGGGCGGGGGGCACAGCTGAAAGGGGTTGTGGGGGAGGGCGGCCCCTGGCTGGGGTCAAAGGGCGAGCGCCCGGTGCCGGTGCGCGCGTGCGCAGTCAGCGGCGGCGACGCGCTGGGGGTGGGCAGCGGGTAGGTGAAGGAGGCCAGGCGAGGAGACGAGGGGGGCTGGGAGGGCTCCACCTTGGCGGGTCCAGCCGTGGAGGCGCATCTTGTGTGAGTGTGAGTGAGTGTGAGTGTGTGTGTGTGGAGAGAGAGACAGCCCCCCGCCCCGGCCGCCCGGCCCGGCCCGTCACCCCCGTCCCTCGGAGCCCGCCGGACCCGGCCGGCGAACTCAACAGGCCCGGCCGGGCGCGGGGCCTGGGGCGGGAGGAGGCGGCGGGGAAGCGCAGAGACGCTGGGATCTTGAGCGGGGCAGGGGCGCCCTCCGCCGTCTAGGGCCACACCACCCTGAACGCCCCCCGGTCTCCTCTGGTCTCGGAAGCTAAGCAGGGTCGGGCCTGGTTAGTACTTGGATGGGAGAAGACCGCCTGGGAATACCGGGTGCCGTAGGCTTCTTCTTCTTCTTTTTTTTTTTTTTTTGCCTCTTGTTCTGTCCCCTTTCTGGGAGCGCGGCGGCGGCCCGGGGTGGGGGTCACCCCCACCCTCAGCGCCCGCCGTGGGGTGCCTGGCGCCCCAGCCCGCACCGTGGGGCCTCCTCTTGTCCCAAGCCGCGACACCGCCGCCACGCGGCAGCATGCGTGGCATCTGGACTGTCAGGTCTCAGACCAAAGGTCTGCTCTGTGGGAACCGACACGCTGGAGGAAACCTTGAGAGTCTGAGAGGGGAGGGAGTTCCAGAAGGAGGCCAGGATGTCATTTTGAGGGAGTATGGGACCAGAACTCGTCCCGTTGCTTTTGGGGTTCTATGGGCTCCACGTAGGAATCTTTGGTGGTGGCAGCTGATGTTGGGGGATCCGGAGTCACACCCAGACCTGCTCCACAGGCCTCCTTTTACTTTTCTCTTTGGAGTCGTTATTTTTAAAAAGTGTCTCTTACCTCTCTCATTGCATTTTCTTTTCTCTCTCTTTTCAAGCAGATGATGGGAGTACAAGTATTCAGGTGACATGTGTTGCCCGTGCCCCCCTCCCCCCTGTGTTCTTATTCATTTACCTCTCATGTTGTTCCAGCGTATTGTGGGGGCACCAATGTTAAGGTCGGGTACGTTGCCCTCTCCCAGCCTCCCCCCTCGGGTCAGAGCTTCAAGTGCGCCCATCCCCCAGTCGGTGCGCACCCACCCCATTCCTAATGGAGGTGTATGCCCCTCCCCTCCCCCCACCCGCCCGACACCCACCCGATGATGAAGGTGATTCCTCTCTGTCCACTTAGGTGTCCATCCGTTCGTACCCATTTGCTGGTGAGCGCGCTCACGGGGCGCTCGTGTGTCCATTCTTGGGATACTTGGCTTACTGGAACGGGTTCCAGCTCTGGCCAGGAGAACACGAGAGGCGCCCTCTCACCGCTGCTCCTCACAGCCCAATGGCACTCCGTGGTGTCCACGCGCCACATTTTATTAATGCACTCCTGGATGGATGGGCACTCGGGTCGCTTCCACATCTTTGCGATTGTGTGAATTGTGCCCTAACTGTCACCCTAACCCTTACCCAGCCCGTGTCCTCTGCCCCTGCCTGACGCACTCCTCCCCGGCCAGGCCCAGGCCCGTCACTGTCCCGGGCCCCCGCCTGACCGGCTCCTTCCCGCCCGGCCTGTCACCGTCCTCTGCCCCTGCCTGACATGCTCCTTCCCGCCCGTCCGGCCTCTCACCGTCCTCGGCCCCTGCCTGACCGGCTCCTCCGTCGCCTGGGCCTTCCAAGGGCTTGGTGTGGACGCTGCTTCCAGGAAGCCCTCCAGAAACCCGGCAGCAGGGTGGCCGCAGCAGTCTCCAGCAGCCGTCCCTAAGTCGCGTGCGGGGCCCCCGCTGTGCCGCGGGGACCCAGCCTGGTGTCTTCCCTGAGGCCCTGCGGCTGCCGCTCCCCGCAAGGGGAGAGTCGCGGAGGTGGGGACCGCCTCCTGATGGGGACGTACACGCAGCTCTCCACGTCGGATTCCGGGGCTCTCTGTCCTGCCCGAAGGCCCAGCTGGCCTGCGGGTCCTTAGAGTGGCAAAAACATCCGAAAGCTGAGATTGAGGGTCCGGTGGGTGTCTGCGCTTTTGTGCTGGGCACCCCAGGGAGGCCCGGGGGCTGGCTGGACAACGCGGTCTGCTGGGCGGGGGGGGGGGGTTAGAGGAGCAACTGATGCCCTTTGCACTTTGGGTAGCAAGAGTCTGAGGTGTCTCTGAGCCCTGTGCCATGTCGGGGGGGGGGGGCGGGGGGGGAAGAGGAGGAGGAGGAGGAGGTGGGAAGGGCCGGGGCCTGCAGTCGTGTTCCCGGGGTGGCAGGGCAAGTGGCTTCTTCCACAGGCTGCTTGGCCTGGGCTCCCTGCACCTGGGCCTTTGGAGGACCGGCCCTGTGCTTGCCAACGCTTCCTGCAGGGACCCAGAGCTGGGAGGTTGCATCTCTCAGCCCTGGGTCGGGCAGAGCCCCAGCGGGCCATGCCCACAACCTCTCTCAGCACCGGTCCCCCAGAAGGCTCCTTGGGGACCAGGATTCTCTTGCGGTGACTCTTTAAGGTCTGGCCCCTGGATGGAGGGGCACCAGGAGTAGAGGAGCAGGAAGGGGAAGGGGGTGGCCATGCGAGGGGACACTTTGAGGCCAAGTCCCAGCTTCAGCCTGATCCTCCTGGGAACCCCGGGGTGTACGTCACACCTCCTGGTTGTCCCGCTCTGAGACAAGGAGCCGGGCTTCGCATTCCCACAGCAGCCAGTCGTGGGCTGAGGACACCTGGGGCGTTGGGAACTCCCTGGCTTCTCCTTGGTTTAACATCTGGAGCTGCTTGTGAATCGTGCCGCCACACACACCCGAGTGCAGGTGTCTTCCGCACAGACTGCGGGCCTCGCTCTTCTGAATGCCGCTAGCTGGCCACCCACCCACGGGAGAACCTGGTCAGGGTACTTTCTCTCAGGGGCAGACTCTTTTCCGGGCGGGCTACCGGTGTCTCTGTTTGCTCCTTTCTTTCTTCCATTTCGGGAAAGTCTTCCTTGCTGGGTGTGGAAATCTCCTATGCCTTCCCTCGCCTATTCTGTCAGCTTTCAAATTCTCTTTCAGTTGCCACCCTCACAGATGGATTAGGAAACTCTTTCCGGTGCACTCATTAGTGAAATGACCTCAAGGAAGCTGGAATCCAATATCTAATCGCCGATTTTTAGCGAGTCCACACGCCAGGGTGGTCGGGGTCCAATGCAGCCCCGGCCAGGCCCAGGCCCCTTGGACCGGGCCACAGGAGGACACAGAGGAGGGTCCCGGCCCCCACGGTCGCGGTGCCGGCAGTTCTCCAAGGGCTTGGGCGTTTTCCAGAGGTAGGAGATGGAGGGGACTGATTTCTTCAGCGCCCCACAAACCACGCCACCCCACCCCACCCCACCCCACCCATGGGACACATCCCCAGAGAGAGATGCCCCATACACTCGCTCCCCTCCCCCTTGCGCTGTGCCCCAGCCCTGGCCCGGGGGAATAGGCGGCAGCCCGCCCACAGGGCGGGGGGCACAGCTGAAAGGGGTTGTGGGGGAGGGCGGCCCCTGGCTGGGGTCAAAGGGCGAGCGCCCGGTGCCGGTGCGCGCGTGCGCAGTCAGCGGCGGCGACGCGCTGGGGGTGGGCAGCGGGTAGGTGAAGGAGGCCAGGCGAGGAGACGAGGGGGGCTGGGAGGGCTCCACCTTGGCGGGTCCAGCCGTGGAGGCGCATCTTGTGTGAGTGTGAGTGAGTGTGAGTGTGTGTGTGTGGAGAGAGAGACAGCCCCCCGCCCCGGCCGCCCGGCCCGGCCCGTCACCCCCGTCCCTCGGAGCCCGCCGGACCCGGCCGGCGAACTCAACAGGCCCGGCCGGGCGCGGGGCCTGGGGCGGGAGGAGGCGGCGGGGAAGCGCAGAGACGCTGGGATCTTGAGCGGGGCAGGGGCGCCCTCCGCCGTCTAGGGCCACACCACCCTGAACGCCCCCCGGTCTCCTCTGGTCTCGGAAGCTAAGCAGGGTCGGGCCTGGTTAGTACTTGGATGGGAGAAGACCGCCTGGGAATACCGGGTGCCGTAGGCTTCTTCTTCTTCTTTTTTTTTTTTTTTTGCCTCTTGTTCTGTCCCCTTTCTGGGAGCGCGGCGGCGGCCCGGGGTGGGGGTCACCCCCACCCTCAGCGCCCGCCGTGGGGTGCCTGGCGCCCCAGCCCGCACCGTGGGGCCTCCTCTTGTCCCAAGCCGCGACACCGCCGCCACGCGGCAGCATGCGTGGCATCTGGACTGTCAGGTCTCAGACCAAAGGTCTGCTCTGTGGGAACCGACACGCTGGAGGAAACCTTGAGAGTCTGAGAGGGGAGGGAGTTCCAGAAGGAGGCCAGGATGTCATTTTGAGGGAGTATGGGACCAGAACTCGTCCCGTTGCTTTTGGGGTTCTATGGGCTCCACGTAGGAATCTTTGGTGGTGGCAGCTGATGTTGGGGGATCCGGAGTCACACCCAGACCTGCTCCACAGGCCTCCTTTTACTTTTCTCTTTGGAGTCGTTATTTTTAAAAAGTGTCTCTTACCTCTCTCATTGCATTTTCTTTTCTCTCTCTTTTCAAGCAGATGATGGGAGTACAAGTATTCAGGTGACATGTGTTGCCCGTGCCCCCCTCCCCCCTGTGTTCTTATTCATTTACCTCTCATGTTGTTCCAGCGTATTGTGGGGGCACCAATGTTAAGGTCGGGTACGTTGCCCTCTCCCAGCCTCCCCCCTCGGGTCAGAGCTTCAAGTGCGCCCATCCCCCAGTCGGTGCGCACCCACCCCATTCCTAATGGAGGTGTATGCCCCTCCCCTCCCCCCACCCGCCCGACACCCACCCGATGATGAAGGTGATTCCTCTCTGTCCACTTAGGTGTCCATCCGTTCGTACCCATTTGCTGGTGAGCGCGCTCACGGGGCGCTCGTGTGTCCATTCTTGGGATACTTGGCTTACTGGAACGGGTTCCAGCTCTGGCCAGGAGAACACGAGAGGCGCCCTCTCACCGCTGCTCCTCACAGCCCAATGGCACTCCGTGGTGTCCACGCGCCACATTTTATTAATGCACTCCTGGATGGATGGGCACTCGGGTCGCTTCCACATCTTTGCGATTGTGTGAATTGTGCCCTAACTGTCACCCTAACCCTTACCCAGCCCGTGTCCTCTGCCCCTGCCTGACGCACTCCTCCCCGGCCAGGCCCAGGCCCGTCACTGTCCCGGGCCCCCGCCTGACCGGCTCCTTCCCGCCCGGCCTGTCACCGTCCTCTGCCCCTGCCTGACATGCTCCTTCCCGCCCGTCCGGCCTCTCACCGTCCTCGGCCCCTGCCTGACCGGCTCCTCCGTCGCCTGGGCCTTCCAAGGGCTTGGTGTGGACGCTGCTTCCAGGAAGCCCTCCAGAAACCCGGCAGCAGGGTGGCCGCAGCAGTCTCCAGCAGCCGTCCCTAAGTCGCGTGCGGGGCCCCCGCTGTGCCGCGGGGACCCAGCCTGGTGTCTTCCCTGAGGCCCTGCGGCTGCCGCTCCCCGCAAGGGGAGAGTCGCGGAGGTGGGGACCGCCTCCTGATGGGGACGTACACGCAGCTCTCCACGTCGGATTCCGGGGCTCTCTGTCCTGCCCGAAGGCCCAGCTGGCCTGCGGGTCCTTAGAGTGGCAAAAACATCCGAAAGCTGAGATTGAGGGTCCGGTGGGTGTCTGCGCTTTTGTGCTGGGCACCCCAGGGAGGCCCGGGGGCTGGCTGGACAACGCGGTCTGCTGGGCGGGGGGGGGGGGGGGGGTTAGAGGAGCAACTGATGCCCTTTGCACTTTGGGTAGCAAGAGTCTGAGGTGTCTCTGAGCCCTGTGCCATGTCGGGGGGGGGGGCGGGGGGGGAAGAGGAGGAGGAGGAGGAGGTGGGAAGGGCCGGGGCCTGCAGTCGTGTTCCCGGGGTGGCAGGGCAAGTGGCTTCTTCCACAGGCTGCTTGGCCTGGGCTCCCTGCACCTGGGCCTTTGGAGGACCGGCCCTGTGCTTGCCAACGCTTCCTGCAGGGACCCAGAGCTGGGAGGTTGCATCTCTCAGCCCTGGGTCGGGCAGAGCCCCAGCGGGCCATGCCCACAACCTCTCTCAGCACCGGTCCCCCAGAAGGCTCCTTGGGGACCAGGATTCTCTTGCGGTGACTCTTTAAGGTCTGGCCCCTGGATGGAGGGGCACCAGGAGTAGAGGAGCAGGAAGGGGAAGGGGGTGGCCATGCGAGGGGACACTTTGAGGCCAAGTCCCAGCTTCAGCCTGATCCTCCTGGGAACCCCGGGGTGTACGTCACACCTCCTGGTTGTCCCGCTCTGAGACAAGGAGCCGGGCTTCGCATTCCCACAGCAGCCAGTCGTGGGCTGAGGACACCTGGGGCGTTGGGAACTCCCTGGCTTCTCCTTGGTTTAACATCTGGAGCTGCTTGTGAATCGTGCCGCCACACACACCCGAGTGCAGGTGTCTTCCGCACAGACTGCGGGCCTCGCTCTTCTGAATGCCGCTAGCTGGCCACCCACCCACGGGTGAACCTGGTCAGGGTACTTTCTCTCAGGGGCAGACTCTTTTCCGGGCGGGCTACCGGTGTCTCTGTTTGCTCCTTTCTTTCTTCCATTTCGGGAAAGTCTTCCTTGCTGGGTGTGGAAATCTCCTATGCCTTCCCTCGCCTATTCTGTCAGCTTTCAAATTCTCTTTCAGTTGCCACCCTCACAGATGGATTAGGAAACTCTTTCCGGTGCACTCATTAGTGAAATGACCTCAAGGAAGCTGGAATCCAATATCTAATCGCCGATTTTTAGCGAGTCCACACGCCAGGGTGGTCGGGGTCCAATGCAGCCCCGGCCAGGCCCAGGCCCCTTGGACCGGGCCACAGGAGGACACAGAGGAGGGTCCCGGCCCCCACGGTCGCGGTGCCGGCAGTTCTCCAAGGGCTTGGGCGTTTTCCAGAGGTAGGAGATGGAGGGGACTGATTTCTTCAGCGCCCCACAAACCACGCCACCCCACCCCACCCCACCCCACCCATGGGACACATCCCCAGAGAGAGATGCCCCATACACTCGCTCCCCTCCCCCTTGCGCTGTGCCCCAGCCCTGGCCCGGGGGAATAGGCGGCAGCCCGCCCACAGGGCGGGGGGCACAGCTGAAAGGGGTTGTGGGGGAGGGCGGCCCCTGGCTGGGGTCAAAGGGCGAGCGCCCGGTGCCGGTGCGCGCGTGCGCAGTCAGCGGCGGCGACGCGCTGGGGGTGGGCAGCGGGTAGGTGAAGGAGGCCAGGCGAGGAGACGAGGGGGGCTGGGAGGGCTCCACCTTGGCGGGTCCAGCCGTGGAGGCGCATCTTGTGTGAGTGTGAGTGAGTGTGAGTGTGTGTGTGTGGAGAGAGAGACAGCCCCCCGCCCCGGCCGCCCGGCCCGGCCCGTCACCCCCGTCCCTCGGAGCCCGCCGGACCCGGCCGGCGAACTCAACAGGCCCGGCCGGGCGCGGGGCCTGGGGCGGGAGGAGGCGGCGGGGAAGCGCAGAGACGCTGGGATCTTGAGCGGGGCAGGGGCGCCCTCCGCCGTCTAGGGCCACACCACCCTGAACGCCCCCCGGTCTCCTCTGGTCTCGGAAGCTAAGCAGGGTCGGGCCTGGTTAGTACTTGGATGGGAGAAGACCGCCTGGGAATACCGGGTGCCGTAGGCTTCTTCTTCTTCTTTTTTTTTTTTTTTTGCCTCTTGTTCTGTCCCCTTTCTGGGAGCGCGGCGGCGGCCCGGGGTGGGGGTCACCCCCACCCTCAGCGCCCGCCGTGGGGTGCCTGGCGCCCCAGCCCGCACCGTGGGGCCTCCTCTTGTCCCAAGCCGCGACACCGCCGCCACGCGGCAGCATGCGTGGCATCTGGACTGTCAGGTCTCAGACCAAAGGTCTGCTCTGTGGGAACCGACACGCTGGAGGAAACCTTGAGAGTCTGAGAGGGGAGGGAGTTCCAGAAGGAGGCCAGGATGTCATTTTGAGGGAGTATGGGACCAGAACTCGTCCCGTTGCTTTTGGGGTTCTATGGGCTCCACGTAGGAATCTTTGGTGGTGGCAGCTGATGTTGGGGGATCCGGAGTCACACCCAGACCTGCTCCACAGGCCTCCTTTTACTTTTCTCTTTGGAGTCGTTATTTTTAAAAAGTGTCTCTTACCTCTCTCATTGCATTTTCTTTTCTCTCTCTTTTCAAGCAGATGATGGGAGTACAAGTATTCAGGTGACATGTGTTGCCCGTGCCCCCCTCCCCCCTGTGTTCTTATTCATTTACCTCTCATGTTGTTCCAGCGTATTGTGGGGGCACCAATGTTAAGGTCGGGTACGTTGCCCTCTCCCAGCCTCCCCCCTCGGGTCAGAGCTTCAAGTGCGCCCATCCCCCAGTCGGTGCGCACCCACCCCATTCCTAATGGAGGTGTATGCCCCTCCCCTCCCCCCACCCGCCCGACACCCACCCGATGATGAAGGTGATTCCTCTCTGTCCACTTAGGTGTCCATCCGTTCGTACCCATTTGCTGGTGAGCGCGCTCACGGGGCGCTCGTGTGTCCATTCTTGGGATACTTGGCTTACTGGAACGGGTTCCAGCTCTGGCCAGGAGAACACGAGAGGCGCCCTCTCACCGCTGCTCCTCACAGCCCAATGGCACTCCGTGGTGTCCACGCGCCACATTTTATTAATGCACTCCTGGATGGATGGGCACTCGGGTCGCTTCCACATCTTTGCGATTGTGTGAATTGTGCCCTAACTGTCACCCTAACCCTTACCCAGCCCGTGTCCTCTGCCCCTGCCTGACGCACTCCTCCCCGGCCAGGCCCAGGCCCGTCACTGTCCCGGGCCCCCGCCTGACCGGCTCCTTCCCGCCCGGCCTGTCACCGTCCTCTGCCCCTGCCTGACATGCTCCTTCCCGCCCGTCCGGCCTCTCACCGTCCTCGGCCCCTGCCTGACCGGCTCCTCCGTCGCCTGGGCCTTCCAAGGGCTTGGTGTGGACGCTGCTTCCAGGAAGCCCTCCAGAAACCCGGCAGCAGGGTGGCCGCAGCAGTCTCCAGCAGCCGTCCCTAAGTCGCGTGCGGGGCCCCCGCTGTGCCGCGGGGACCCAGCCTGGTGTCTTCCCTGAGGCCCTGCGGCTGCCGCTCCCCGCAAGGGGAGAGTCGCGGAGGTGGGGACCGCCTCCTGATGGGGACGTACACGCAGCTCTCCACGTCGGATTCCGGGGCTCTCTGTCCTGCCCGAAGGCCCAGCTGGCCTGCGGGTCCTTAGAGTGGCAAAAACATCCGAAAGCTGAGATTGAGGGTCCGGTGGGTGTCTGCGCTTTTGTGCTGGGCACCCCAGGGAGGCCCGGGGGCTGGCTGGACAACGCGGTCTGCTGGGCGGGGGGGGGGGGGTTAGAGGAGCAACTGATGCCCTTTGCACTTTGGGTAGCAAGAGTCTGAGGTGTCTCTGAGCCCTGTGCCATGTCGGGGGGGGGGGGCGGGGGGGGAAGAGGAGGAGGAGGAGGAGGTGGGAAGGGCCGGGGCCTGCAGTCGTGTTCCCGGGGTGGCAGGGCAAGTGGCTTCTTCCACAGGCTGCTTGGCCTGGGCTCCCTGCACCTGGGCCTTTGGAGGACCGGCCCTGTGCTTGCCAACGCTTCCTGCAGGGACCCAGAGCTGGGAGGTTGCATCTCTCAGCCCTGGGTCGGGCAGAGCCCCAGCGGGCCATGCCCACAACCTCTCTCAGCACCGGTCCCCCAGAAGGCTCCTTGGGGACCAGGATTCTCTTGCGGTGACTCTTTAAGGTCTGGCCCCTGGATGGAGGGGCACCAGGAGTAGAGGAGCAGGAAGGGGAAGGGGGTGGCCATGCGAGGGGACACTTTGAGGCCAAGTCCCAGCTTCAGCCTGATCCTCCTGGGAACCCCGGGGTGTACGTCACACCTCCTGGTTGTCCCGCTCTGAGACAAGGAGCCGGGCTTCGCATTCCCACAGCAGCCAGTCGTGGGCTGAGGACACCTGGGGCGTTGGGAACTCCCTGGCTTCTCCTTGGTTTAACATCTGGAGCTGCTTGTGAATCGTGCCGCCACACACACCCGAGTGCAGGTGTCTTCCGCACAGACTGCGGGCCTCGCTCTTCTGAATGCCGCTAGCTGGCCACCCACCCACGGGAGAACCTGGTCAGGGTACTTTCTCTCAGGGGCAGACTCTTTTCCGGGCGGGCTACCGGTGTCTCTGTTTGCTCCTTTCTTTCTTCCATTTCGGGAAAGTCTTCCTTGCTGGGTGTGGAAATCTCCTATGCCTTCCCTCGCCTATTCTGTCAGCTTTCAAATTCTCTTTCAGTTGCCACCCTCACAGATGGATTAGGAAACTCTTTCCGGTGCACTCATTAGTGAAATGACCTCAAGGAAGCTGGAATCCAATATCTAATCGCCGATTTTTAGCGAGTCCACACGCCAGGGTGGTCGGGGTCCAATGCAGCCCCGGCCAGGCCCAGGCCCCTTGGACCGGGCCACAGGAGGACACAGAGGAGGGTCCCGGCCCCCACGGTCGCGGTGCCGGCAGTTCTCCAAGGGCTTGGGCGTTTTCCAGAGGTAGGAGATGGAGGGGACTGATTTCTTCAGCGCCCCACAAACCACGCCACCCCACCCCACCCCACCCCACCCATGGGACACATCCCCAGAGAGAGATGCCCCATACACTCGCTCCCCTCCCCCTTGCGCTGTGCCCCAGCCCTGGCCCGGGGGAATAGGCGGCAGCCCGCCCACAGGGCGGGGGGCACAGCTGAAAGGGGTTGTGGGGGAGGGCGGCCCCTGGCTGGGGTCAAAGGGCGAGCGCCCGGTGCCGGTGCGCGCGTGCGCAGTCAGCGGCGGCGACGCGCTGGGGGTGGGCAGCGGGTAGGTGAAGGAGGCCAGGCGAGGAGACGAGGGGGGCTGGGAGGGCTCCACCTTGGCGGGTCCAGCCGTGGAGGCGCATCTTGTGTGAGTGTGAGTGAGTGTGAGTGTGTGTGTGTGGAGAGAGAGACAGCCCCCCGCCCCGGCCGCCCGGCCCGGCCCGTCACCCCCGTCCCTCGGAGCCCGCCGGACCCGGCCGGCGAACTCAACAGGCCCGGCCGGGCGCGGGGCCTGGGGCGGGAGGAGGCGGCGGGGAAGCGCAGAGACGCTGGGATCTTGAGCGGGGCAGGGGCGCCCTCCGCCGTCTAGGGCCACACCACCCTGAACGCCCCCCGGTCTCCTCTGGTCTCGGAAGCTAAGCAGGGTCGGGCCTGGTTAGTACTTGGATGGGAGAAGACCGCCTGGGAATACCGGGTGCCGTAGGCTTCTTCTTCTTCTTTTTTTTTTTTTTTTGCCTCTTGTTCTGTCCCCTTTCTGGGAGCGCGGCGGCGGCCCGGGGTGGGGGTCACCCCCACCCTCAGCGCCCGCCGTGGGGTGCCTGGCGCCCCAGCCCGCACCGTGGGGCCTCCTCTTGTCCCAAGCCGCGACACCGCCGCCACGCGGCAGCATGCGTGGCATCTGGACTGTCAGGTCTCAGACCAAAGGTCTGCTCTGTGGGAACCGACACGCTGGAGGAAACCTTGAGAGTCTGAGAGGGGAGGGAGTTCCAGAAGGAGGCCAGGATGTCATTTTGAGGGAGTATGGGACCAGAACTCGTCCCGTTGCTTTTGGGGTTCTATGGGCTCCACGTAGGAATCTTTGGTGGTGGCAGCTGATGTTGGGGGATCCGGAGTCACACCCAGACCTGCTCCACAGGCCTCCTTTTACTTTTCTCTTTGGAGTCGTTATTTTTAAAAAGTGTCTCTTACCTCTCTCATTGCATTTTCTTTTCTCTCTCTTTTCAAGCAGATGATGGGAGTACAAGTATTCAGGTGACATGTGTTGCCCGTGCCCCCCTCCCCCCTGTGTTCTTATTCATTTACCTCTCATGTTGTTCCAGCGTATTGTGGGGGCACCAATGTTAAGGTCGGGTACGTTGCCCTCTCCCAGCCTCCCCCCTCGGGTCAGAGCTTCAAGTGCGCCCATCCCCCAGTCGGTGCGCACCCACCCCATTCCTAATGGAGGTGTATGCCCCTCCCCTCCCCCCACCCGCCCGACACCCACCCGATGATGAAGGTGATTCCTCTCTGTCCACTTAGGTGTCCATCCGTTCGTACCCATTTGCTGGTGAGCGCGCTCACGGGGCGCTCGTGTGTCCATTCTTGGGATACTTGGCTTACTGGAACGGGTTCCAGCTCTGGCCAGGAGAACACGAGAGGCGCCCTCTCACCGCTGCTCCTCACAGCCCAATGGCACTCCGTGGTGTCCACGCGCCACATTTTATTAATGCACTCCTGGATGGATGGGCACTCGGGTCGCTTCCACATCTTTGCGATTGTGTGAATTGTGCCCTAACTGTCACCCTAACCCTTACCCAGCCCGTGTCCTCTGCCCCTGCCTGACGCACTCCTCCCCGGCCAGGCCCAGGCCCGTCACTGTCCCGGGCCCCCGCCTGACCGGCTCCTTCCCGCCCGGCCTGTCACCGTCCTCTGCCCCTGCCTGACATGCTCCTTCCCGCCCGTCCGGCCTCTCACCGTCCTCGGCCCCTGCCTGACCGGCTCCTCCGTCGCCTGGGCCTTCCAAGGGCTTGGTGTGGACGCTGCTTCCAGGAAGCCCTCCAGAAACCCGGCAGCAGGGTGGCCGCAGCAGTCTCCAGCAGCCGTCCCTAAGTCGCGTGCGGGGCCCCCGCTGTGCCGCGGGGACCCAGCCTGGTGTCTTCCCTGAGGCCCTGCGGCTGCCGCTCCCCGCAAGGGGAGAGTCGCGGAGGTGGGGACCGCCTCCTGATGGGGACGTACACGCAGCTCTCCACGTCGGATTCCGGGGCTCTCTGTCCTGCCCGAAGGCCCAGCTGGCCTGCGGGTCCTTAGAGTGGCAAAAACATCCGAAAGCTGAGATTGAGGGTCCGGTGGGTGTCTGCGCTTTTGTGCTGGGCACCCCAGGGAGGCCCGGGGGCTGGCTGGACAACGCGGTCTGCTGGGCGGGGGGGGGGGGTTAGAGGAGCAACTGATGCCCTTTGCACTTTGGGTAGCAAGAGTCTGAGGTGTCTCTGAGCCCTGTGCCATGTCGGGGGGGGGGGCGGGGGGGGAAGAGGAGGAGGAGGAGGAGGTGGGAAGGGCCGGGGCCTGCAGTCGTGTTCCCGGGGTGGCAGGGCAAGTGGCTTCTTCCACAGGCTGCTTGGCCTGGGCTCCCTGCACCTGGGCCTTTGGAGGACCGGCCCTGTGCTTGCCAACGCTTCCTGCAGGGACCCAGAGCTGGGAGGTTGCATCTCTCAGCCCTGGGTCGGGCAGAGCCCCAGCGGGCCATGCCCACAACCTCTCTCAGCACCGGTCCCCCAGAAGGCTCCTTGGGGACCAGGATTCTCTTGCGGTGACTCTTTAAGGTCTGGCCCCTGGATGGAGGGGCACCAGGAGTAGAGGAGCAGGAAGGGGAAGGGGGTGGCCATGCGAGGGGACACTTTGAGGCCAAGTCCCAGCTTCAGCCTGATCCTCCTGGGAACCCCGGGGTGTACGTCACACCTCCTGGTTGTCCCGCTCTGAGACAAGGAGCCGGGCTTCGCATTCCCACAGCAGCCAGTCGTGGGCTGAGGACACCTGGGGCGTTGGGAACTCCCTGGCTTCTCCTTGGTTTAACATCTGGAGCTGCTTGTGAATCGTGCCGCCACACACACCCGAGTGCAGGTGTCTTCCGCACAGACTGCGGGCCTCGCTCTTCTGAATGCCGCTAGCTGGCCACCCACCCACGGGAGAACCTGGTCAGGGTACTTTCTCTCAGGGGCAGACTCTTTTCCGGGCGGGCTACCGGTGTCTCTGTTTGCTCCTTTCTTTCTTCCATTTCGGGAAAGTCTTCCTTGCTGGGTGTGGAAATCTCCTATGCCTTCCCTCGCCTATTCTGTCAGCTTTCAAATTCTCTTTCAGTTGCCACCCTCACAGATGGATTAGGAAACTCTTTCCGGTGCACTCATTAGTGAAATGACCTCAAGGAAGCTGGAATCCAATATCTAATCGCCGATTTTTAGCGAGTCCACACGCCAGGGTGGTCGGGGTCCAATGCAGCCCCGGCCAGGCCCAGGCCCCTTGGACCGGGCCACAGGAGGACACAGAGGAGGGTCCCGGCCCCCACGGTCGCGGTGCCGGCAGTTCTCCAAGGGCTTGGGCGTTTTCCAGAGGTAGGAGATGGAGGGGACTGATTTCTTCAGCGCCCCACAAACCACGCCACCCCACCCCACCCCACCCCACCCATGGGACACATCCCCAGAGAGAGATGCCCCATACACTCGCTCCCCTCCCCCTTGCGCTGTGCCCCAGCCCTGGCCCGGGGGAATAGGCGGCAGCCCGCCCACAGGGCGGGGGGCACAGCTGAAAGGGGTTGTGGGGGAGGGCGGCCCCTGGCTGGGGTCAAAGGGCGAGCGCCCGGTGCCGGTGCGCGCGTGCGCAGTCAGCGGCGGCGACGCGCTGGGGGTGGGCAGCGGGTAGGTGAAGGAGGCCAGGCGAGGAGACGAGGGGGGCTGGGAGGGCTCCACCTTGGCGGGTCCAGCCGTGGAGGCGCATCTTGTGTGAGTGTGAGTGAGTGTGAGTGTGTGTGTGTGGAGAGAGAGACAGCCCCCCGCCCCGGCCGCCCGGCCCGGCCCGTCACCCCCGTCCCTCGGAGCCCGCCGGACCCGGCCGGCGAACTCAACAGGCCCGGCCGGGCGCGGGGCCTGGGGCGGGAGGAGGCGGCGGGGAAGCGCAGAGACGCTGGGATCTTGAGCGGGGCAGGGGCGCCCTCCGCCGTCTAGGGCCACACCACCCTGAACGCCCCCCGGTCTCCTCTGGTCTCGGAAGCTAAGCAGGGTCGGGCCTGGTTAGTACTTGGATGGGAGAAGACCGCCTGGGAATACCGGGTGCCGTAGGCTTCTTCTTCTTCTTTTTTTTTTTTTTTTGCCTCTTGTTCTGTCCCCTTTCTGGGAGCGCGGCGGCGGCCCGGGGTGGGGGTCACCCCCACCCTCAGCGCCCGCCGTGGGGTGCCTGGCGCCCCAGCCCGCACCGTGGGGCCTCCTCTTGTCCCAAGCCGCGACACCGCCGCCACGCGGCAGCATGCGTGGCATCTGGACTGTCAGGTCTCAGACCAAAGGTCTGCTCTGTGGGAACCGACACGCTGGAGGAAACCTTGAGAGTCTGAGAGGGGAGGGAGTTCCAGAAGGAGGCCAGGATGTCATTTTGAGGGAGTATGGGACCAGAACTCGTCCCGTTGCTTTTGGGGTTCTATGGGCTCCACGTAGGAATCTTTGGTGGTGGCAGCTGATGTTGGGGGATCCGGAGTCACACCCAGACCTGCTCCACAGGCCTCCTTTTACTTTTCTCTTTGGAGTCGTTATTTTTAAAAAGTGTCTCTTACCTCTCTCATTGCATTTTCTTTTCTCTCTCTTTTCAAGCAGATGATGGGAGTACAAGTATTCAGGTGACATGTGTTGCCCGTGCCCCCCTCCCCCCTGTGTTCTTATTCATTTACCTCTCATGTTGTTCCAGCGTATTGTGGGGGCACCAATGTTAAGGTCGGGTACGTTGCCCTCTCCCAGCCTCCCCCCTCGGGTCAGAGCTTCAAGTGCGCCCATCCCCCAGTCGGTGCGCACCCACCCCATTCCTAATGGAGGTGTATGCCCCTCCCCTCCCCCCACCCGCCCGACACCCACCCGATGATGAAGGTGATTCCTCTCTGTCCACTTAGGTGTCCATCCGTTCGTACCCATTTGCTGGTGAGCGCGCTCACGGGGCGCTCGTGTGTCCATTCTTGGGATACTTGGCTTACTGGAACGGGTTCCAGCTCTGGCCAGGAGAACACGAGAGGCGCCCTCTCACCGCTGCTCCTCACAGCCCAATGGCACTCCGTGGTGTCCACGCGCCACATTTTATTAATGCACTCCTGGATGGATGGGCACTCGGGTCGCTTCCACATCTTTGCGATTGTGTGAATTGTGCCCTAACTGTCACCCTAACCCTTACCCAGCCCGTGTCCTCTGCCCCTGCCTGACGCACTCCTCCCCGGCCAGGCCCAGGCCCGTCACTGTCCCGGGCCCCCGCCTGACCGGCTCCTTCCCGCCCGGCCTGTCACCGTCCTCTGCCCCTGCCTGACATGCTCCTTCCCGCCCGTCCGGCCTCTCACCGTCCTCGGCCCCTGCCTGACCGGCTCCTCCGTCGCCTGGGCCTTCCAAGGGCTTGGTGTGGACGCTGCTTCCAGGAAGCCCTCCAGAAACCCGGCAGCAGGGTGGCCGCAGCAGTCTCCAGCAGCCGTCCCTAAGTCGCGTGCGGGGCCCCCGCTGTGCCGCGGGGACCCAGCCTGGTGTCTTCCCTGAGGCCCTGCGGCTGCCGCTCCCCGCAAGGGGAGAGTCGCGGAGGTGGGGACCGCCTCCTGATGGGGACGTACACGCAGCTCTCCACGTCGGATTCCGGGGCTCTCTGTCCTGCCCGAAGGCCCAGCTGGCCTGCGGGTCCTTAGAGTGGCAAAAACATCCGAAAGCTGAGATTGAGGGTCCGGTGGGTGTCTGCGCTTTTGTGCTGGGCACCCCAGGGAGGCCCGGGGGCTGGCTGGACAACGCGGTCTGCTGGGCGGGGGGGGGGGGGGGGGGGGTTAGAGGAGCAACTGATGCCCTTTGCACTTTGGGTAGCAAGAGTCTGAGGTGTCTCTGAGCCCTGTGCCATGTCGGGGGGGGGGGCGGGGGGGGAAGAGGAGGAGGAGGAGGAGGTGGGAAGGGCCGGGGCCTGCAGTCGTGTTCCCGGGGTGGCAGGGCAAGTGGCTTCTTCCACAGGCTGCTTGGCCTGGGCTCCCTGCACCTGGGCCTTTGGAGGACCGGCCCTGTGCTTGCCAACGCTTCCTGCAGGGACCCAGAGCTGGGAGGTTGCATCTCTCAGCCCTGGGTCGGGCAGAGCCCCAGCGGGCCATGCCCACAACCTCTCTCAGCACCGGTCCCCCAGAAGGCTCCTTGGGGACCAGGATTCTCTTGCGGTGACTCTTTAAGGTCTGGCCCCTGGATGGAGGGGCACCAGGAGTAGAGGAGCAGGAAGGGGAAGGGGGTGGCCATGCGAGGGGACACTTTGAGGCCAAGTCCCAGCTTCAGCCTGATCCTCCTGGGAACCCCGGGGTGTACGTCACACCTCCTGGTTGTCCCGCTCTGAGACAAGGAGCCGGGCTTCGCATTCCCACAGCAGCCAGTCGTGGGCTGAGGACACCTGGGGCGTTGGGAACTCCCTGGCTTCTCCTTGGTTTAACATCTGGAGCTGCTTGTGAATCGTGCCGCCACACACACCCGAGTGCAGGTGTCTTCCGCACAGACTGCGGGCCTCGCTCTTCTGAATGCCGCTAGCTGGCCACCCACCCACGGGTGAACCTGGTCAGGGTACTTTCTCTCAGGGGCAGACTCTTTTCCGGGCGGGCTACCGGTGTCTCTGTTTGCTCCTTTCTTTCTTCCATTTCGGGAAAGTCTTCCTTGCTGGGTGTGGAAATCTCCTATGCCTTCCCTCGCCTATTCTGTCAGCTTTCAAATTCTCTTTCAGTTGCCACCCTCACAGATGGATTAGGAAACTCTTTCCGGTGCACTCATTAGTGAAATGACCTCAAGGAAGCTGGAATCCAATATCTAATCGCCGATTTTTAGCGAGTCCACACGCCAGGGTGGTCGGGGTCCAATGCAGCCCCGGCCAGGCCCAGGCCCCTTGGACCGGGCCACAGGAGGACACAGAGGAGGGTCCCGGCCCCCACGGTCGCGGTGCCGGCAGTTCTCCAAGGGCTTGGGCGTTTTCCAGAGGTAGGAGATGGAGGGGACTGATTTCTTCAGCGCCCCACAAACCACGCCACCCCACCCCACCCCACCCCACCCATGGGACACATCCCCAGAGAGAGATGCCCCATACACTCGCTCCCCTCCCCCTTGCGCTGTGCCCCAGCCCTGGCCCGGGGGAATAGGCGGCAGCCCGCCCACAGGGCGGGGGGCACAGCTGAAAGGGGTTGTGGGGGAGGGCGGCCCCTGGCTGGGGTCAAAGGGCGAGCGCCCGGTGCCGGTGCGCGCGTGCGCAGTCAGCGGCGGCGACGCGCTGGGGGTGGGCAGCGGGTAGGTGAAGGAGGCCAGGCGAGGAGACGAGGGGGGCTGGGAGGGCTCCACCTTGGCGGGTCCAGCCGTGGAGGCGCATCTTGTGTGAGTGTGAGTGAGTGTGAGTGTGTGTGTGTGGAGAGAGAGACAGCCCCCCGCCCCGGCCGCCCGGCCCGGCCCGTCACCCCCGTCCCTCGGAGCCCGCCGGACCCGGCCGGCGAACTCAACAGGCCCGGCCGGGCGCGGGGCCTGGGGCGGGAGGAGGCGGCGGGGAAGCGCAGAGACGCTGGGATCTTGAGCGGGGCAGGGGCGCCCTCCGCCGTCTAGGGCCACACCACCCTGAACGCCCCCCGGTCTCCTCTGGTCTCGGAAGCTAAGCAGGGTCGGGCCTGGTTAGTACTTGGATGGGAGAAGACCGCCTGGGAATACCGGGTGCCGTAGGCTTCTTCTTCTTCTTTTTTTTTTTTTTTGCCTCTTGTTCTGTCCCCTTTCTGGGAGCGCGGCGGCGGCCCGGGGTGGGGGTCACCCCCACCCTCAGCGCCCGCCGTGGGGTGCCTGGCGCCCCAGCCCGCACCGTGGGGCCTCCTCTTGTCCCAAGCCGCGACACCGCCGCCACGCGGCAGCATGCGTGGCATCTGGACTGTCAGGTCTCAGACCAAAGGTCTGCTCTGTGGGAACCGACACGCTGGAGGAAACCTTGAGAGTCTGAGAGGGGAGGGAGTTCCAGAAGGAGGCCAGGATGTCATTTTGAGGGAGTATGGGACCAGAACTCGTCCCGTTGCTTTTGGGGTTCTATGGGCTCCACGTAGGAATCTTTGGTGGTGGCAGCTGATGTTGGGGGATCCGGAGTCACACCCAGACCTGCTCCACAGGCCTCCTTTTACTTTTCTCTTTGGAGTCGTTATTTTTAAAAAGTGTCTCTTACCTCTCTCATTGCATTTTCTTTTCTCTCTCTTTTCAAGCAGATGATGGGAGTACAAGTATTCAGGTGACATGTGTTGCCCGTGCCCCCCTCCCCCCTGTGTTCTTATTCATTTACCTCTCATGTTGTTCCAGCGTATTGTGGGGGCACCAATGTTAAGGTCGGGTACGTTGCCCTCTCCCAGCCTCCCCCCTCGGGTCAGAGCTTCAAGTGCGCCCATCCCCCAGTCGGTGCGCACCCACCCCATTCCTAATGGAGGTGTATGCCCCTCCCCTCCCCCCACCCGCCCGACACCCACCCGATGATGAAGGTGATTCCTCTCTGTCCACTTAGGTGTCCATCCGTTCGTACCCATTTGCTGGTGAGCGCGCTCACGGGGCGCTCGTGTGTCCATTCTTGGGATACTTGGCTTACTGGAACGGGTTCCAGCTCTGGCCAGGAGAACACGAGAGGCGCCCTCTCACCGCTGCTCCTCACAGCCCAATGGCACTCCGTGGTGTCCACGCGCCACATTTTATTAATGCACTCCTGGATGGATGGGCACTCGGGTCGCTTCCACATCTTTGCGATTGTGTGAATTGTGCCCTAACTGTCACCCTAACCCTTACCCAGCCCGTGTCCTCTGCCCCTGCCTGACGCACTCCTCCCCGGCCAGGCCCAGGCCCGTCACTGTCCCGGGCCCCCGCCTGACCGGCTCCTTCCCGCCCGGCCTGTCACCGTCCTCTGCCCCTGCCTGACATGCTCCTTCCCGCCCGTCCGGCCTCTCACCGTCCTCGGCCCCTGCCTGACCGGCTCCTCCGTCGCCTGGGCCTTCCAAGGGCTTGGTGTGGACGCTGCTTCCAGGAAGCCCTCCAGAAACCCGGCAGCAGGGTGGCCGCAGCAGTCTCCAGCAGCCGTCCCTAAGTCGCGTGCGGGGCCCCCGCTGTGCCGCGGGGACCCAGCCTGGTGTCTTCCCTGAGGCCCTGCGGCTGCCGCTCCCCGCAAGGGGAGAGTCGCGGAGGTGGGGACCGCCTCCTGATGGGGACGTACACGCAGCTCTCCACGTCGGATTCCGGGGCTCTCTGTCCTGCCCGAAGGCCCAGCTGGCCTGCGGGTCCTTAGAGTGGCAAAAACATCCGAAAGCTGAGATTGAGGGTCCGGTGGGTGTCTGCGCTTTTGTGCTGGGCACCCCAGGGAGGCCCGGGGGCTGGCTGGACAACGCGGTCTGCTGGGCGGGGGGGGGGGGTTAGAGGAGCGCAACTGATGCCCTTTGCACTTTGGGTAGCAAGAGTCTGAGGTGTCTCTGAGCCCTGTGCCATGTCGGGGGGGGGCGGGGGGGGGAAGAGGAGGAGGAGGAGGAGGTGGGAAGGGCCGGGGCCTGCAGTCGTGTTCCCGGGGTGGCAGGGCAAGTGGCTTCTTCCACAGGCTGCTTGGCCTGGGCTCCCTGCACCTGGGCCTTTGGAGGACCGGCCCTGTGCTTGCCAACGCTTCCTGCAGGGACCCAGAGCTGGGAGGTTGCATCTCTCAGCCCTGGGTCGGGCAGAGCCCCAGCGGGCCATGCCCACAACCTCTCTCAGCACCGGTCCCCCAGAAGGCTCCTTGGGGACCAGGATTCTCTTGCGGTGACTCTTTAAGGTCTGGCCCCTGGATGGAGGGGCACCAGGAGTAGAGGAGCAGGAAGGGGAAGGGGGTGGCCATGCGAGGGGACACTTTGAGGCCAAGTCCCAGCTTCAGCCTGATCCTCCTGGGAACCCCGGGGTGTACGTCACACCTCCTGGTTGTCCCGCTCTGAGACAAGGAGCCGGGCTTCGCATTCCCACAGCAGCCAGTCGTGGGCTGAGGACACCTGGGGCGTTGGGAACTCCCTGGCTTCTCCTTGGTTTAACATCTGGAGCTGCTTGTGAATCGTGCCGCCACACACACCCGAGTGCAGGTGTCTTCCGCACAGACTGCGGGCCTCGCTCTTCTGAATGCCGCTAGCTGGCCACCCACCCACGGGTGAACCTGGTCAGGGTACTTTCTCTCAGGGGCAGACTCTTTTCCGGGCGGGCTACCGGTGTCTCTGTTTGCTCCTTTCTTTCTTCCATTTCGGGAAAGTCTTCCTTGCTGGGTGTGGAAATCTCCTATGCCTTCCCTCGCCTATTCTGTCAGCTTTCAAATTCTCTTTCAGTTGCCACCCTCACAGATGGATTAGGAAACTCTTTCCGGTGCACTCATTAGTGAAATGACCTCAAGGAAGCTGGAATCCAATATCTAATCGCCGATTTTTAGCGAGTCCACACGCCAGGGTGGTCGGGGTCCAATGCAGCCCCGGCCAGGCCCAGGCCCCTTGGACCGGGCCACAGGAGGACACAGAGGAGGGTCCCGGCCCCCACGGTCGCGGTGCCGGCAGTTCTCCAAGGGCTTGGGCGTTTTCCAGAGGTAGGAGATGGAGGGGACTGATTTCTTCAGCGCCCCACAAACCACGCCACCCCACCCCACCCCACCCCACCCATGGGACACATCCCCAGAGAGAGATGCCCCATACACTCGCTCCCCTCCCCCTTGCGCTGTGCCCCAGCCCTGGCCCGGGGGAATAGGCGGCAGCCCGCCCACAGGGCGGGGGGCACAGCTGAAAGGGGTTGTGGGGGAGGGCGGCCCCTGGCTGGGGTCAAAGGGCGAGCGCCCGGTGCCGGTGCGCGCGTGCGCAGTCAGCGGCGGCGACGCGCTGGGGGTGGGCAGCGGGTAGGTGAAGGAGGCCAGGCGAGGAGACGAGGGGGGCTGGGAGGGCTCCACCTTGGCGGGTCCAGCCGTGGAGGCGCATCTTGTGTGAGTGTGAGTGAGTGTGAGTGTGTGTGTGTGGAGAGAGAGACAGCCCCCCGCCCCGGCCGCCCGGCCCGGCCCGTCACCCCCGTCCCTCGGAGCCCGCCGGACCCGGCCGGCGAACTCAACAGGCCCGGCCGGGCGCGGGGCCTGGGGCGGGAGGAGGCGGCGGGGAAGCGCAGAGACGCTGGGATCTTGAGCGGGGCAGGGGCGCCCTCCGCCGTCTAGGGCCACACCACCCTGAACGCCCCCCGGTCTCCTCTGGTCTCGGAAGCTAAGCAGGGTCGGGCCTGGTTAGTACTTGGATGGGAGAAGACCGCCTGGGAATACCGGGTGCCGTAGGCTTCTTCTTCTTCTTTTTTTTTTTTTTTGCCTCTTGTTCTGTCCCCTTTCTGGGAGCGCGGCGGCGGCCCGGGGTGGGGGTCACCCCCACCCTCAGCGCCCGCCGTGGGGTGCCTGGCGCCCCAGCCCGCACCGTGGGGCCTCCTCTTGTCCCAAGCCGCGACACCGCCGCCACGCGGCAGCATGCGTGGCATCTGGACTGTCAGGTCTCAGACCAAAGGTCTGCTCTGTGGGAACCGACACGCTGGAGGAAACCTTGAGAGTCTGAGAGGGGAGGGAGTTCCAGAAGGAGGCCAGGATGTCATTTTGAGGGAGTATGGGACCAGAACTCGTCCCGTTGCTTTTGGGGTTCTATGGGCTCCACGTAGGAATCTTTGGTGGTGGCAGCTGATGTTGGGGGATCCGGAGTCACACCCAGACCTGCTCCACAGGCCTCCTTTTACTTTTCTCTTTGGAGTCGTTATTTTTAAAAAGTGTCTCTTACCTCTCTCATTGCATTTTCTTTTCTCTCTCTTTTCAAGCAGATGATGGGAGTACAAGTATTCAGGTGACATGTGTTGCCCGTGCCCCCCTCCCCCCTGTGTTCTTATTCATTTACCTCTCATGTTGTTCCAGCGTATTGTGGGGGCACCAATGTTAAGGTCGGGTACGTTGCCCTCTCCCAGCCTCCCCCCTCGGGTCAGAGCTTCAAGTGCGCCCATCCCCCAGTCGGTGCGCACCCACCCCATTCCTAATGGAGGTGTATGCCCCTCCCCTCCCCCCACCCGCCCGACACCCACCCGATGATGAAGGTGATTCCTCTCTGTCCACTTAGGTGTCCATCCGTTCGTACCCATTTGCTGGTGAGCGCGCTCACGGGGCGCTCGTGTGTCCATTCTTGGGATACTTGGCTTACTGGAACGGGTTCCAGCTCTGGCCAGGAGAACACGAGAGGCGCCCTCTCACCGCTGCTCCTCACAGCCCAATGGCACTCCGTGGTGTCCACGCGCCACATTTTATTAATGCACTCCTGGATGGATGGGCACTCGGGTCGCTTCCACATCTTTGCGATTGTGTGAATTGTGCCCTAACTGTCACCCTAACCCTTACCCAGCCCGTGTCCTCTGCCCCTGCCTGACGCACTCCTCCCCGGCCAGGCCCAGGCCCGTCACTGTCCCGGGCCCCCGCCTGACCGGCTCCTTCCCGCCCGGCCTGTCACCGTCCTCTGCCCCTGCCTGACATGCTCCTTCCCGCCCGTCCGGCCTCTCACCGTCCTCGGCCCCTGCCTGACCGGCTCCTCCGTCGCCTGGGCCTTCCAAGGGCTTGGTGTGGACGCTGCTTCCAGGAAGCCCTCCAGAAACCCGGCAGCAGGGTGGCCGCAGCAGTCTCCAGCAGCCGTCCCTAAGTCGCGTGCGGGGCCCCCGCTGTGCCGCGGGGACCCAGCCTGGTGTCTTCCCTGAGGCCCTGCGGCTGCCGCTCCCCGCAAGGGGAGAGTCGCGGAGGTGGGGACCGCCTCCTGATGGGGACGTACACGCAGCTCTCCACGTCGGATTCCGGGGCTCTCTGTCCTGCCCGAAGGCCCAGCTGGCCTGCGGGTCCTTAGAGTGGCAAAAACATCCGAAAGCTGAGATTGAGGGTCCGGTGGGTGTCTGCGCTTTTGTGCTGGGCACCCCAGGGAGGCCCGGGGGCTGGCTGGACAACGCGGTCTGCTGGGCGGGGGGGGGGGGGGGGGTTAGAGGAGCAACTGATGCCCTTTGCACTTTGGGTAGCAAGAGTCTGAGGTGTCTCTGAGCCCTGTGCCATGTCGGGGGGGGGGCGGGGGGGGAAGAGGAGGAGGAGGAGGAGGTGGGAAGGGCCGGGGCCTGCAGTCGTGTTCCCGGGGTGGCAGGGCAAGTGGCTTCTTCCACAGGCTGCTTGGCCTGGGCTCCCTGCACCTGGGCCTTTGGAGGACCGGCCCTGTGCTTGCCAACGCTTCCTGCAGGGACCCAGAGCTGGGAGGTTGCATCTCTCAGCCCTGGGTCGGGCAGAGCCCCAGCGGGCCATGCCCACAACCTCTCTCAGCACCGGTCCCCCAGAAGGCTCCTTGGGGACCAGGATTCTCTTGCGGTGACTCTTTAAGGTCTGGCCCCTGGATGGAGGGGCACCAGGAGTAGAGGAGCAGGAAGGGGAAGGGGGTGGCCATGCGAGGGGACACTTTGAGGCCAAGTCCCAGCTTCAGCCTGATCCTCCTGGGAACCCCGGGGTGTACGTCACACCTCCTGGTTGTCCCGCTCTGAGACAAGGAGCCGGGCTTCGCATTCCCACAGCAGCCAGTCGTGGGCTGAGGACACCTGGGGCGTTGGGAACTCCCTGGCTTCTCCTTGGTTTAACATCTGGAGCTGCTTGTGAATCGTGCCGCCACACACACCCGAGTGCAGGTGTCTTCCGCACAGACTGCGGGCCTCGCTCTTCTGAATGCCGCTAGCTGGCCACCCACCCACGGGTGAACCTGGTCAGGGTACTTTCTCTCAGGGGCAGACTCTTTTCCGGGCGGGCTACCGGTGTCTCTGTTTGCTCCTTTCTTTCTTCCATTTCGGGAAAGTCTTCCTTGCTGGGTGTGGAAATCTCCTATGCCTTCCCTCGCCTATTCTGTCAGCTTTCAAATTCTCTTTCAGTTGCCACCCTCACAGATGGATTAGGAAACTCTTTCCGGTGCACTCATTAGTGAAATGACCTCAAGGAAGCTGGAATCCAATATCTAATCGCCGATTTTTAGCGAGTCCACACGCCAGGGTGGTCGGGGTCCAATGCAGCCCCGGCCAGGCCCAGGCCCCTTGGACCGGGCCACAGGAGGACACAGAGGAGGGTCCCGGCCCCCACGGTCGCGGTGCCGGCAGTTCTCCAAGGGCTTGGGCGTTTTCCAGAGGTAGGAGATGGAGGGGACTGATTTCTTCAGCGCCCCACAAACCACGCCACCCCACCCCACCCCACCCCACCCATGGGACACATCCCCAGAGAGAGATGCCCCATACACTCGCTCCCCTCCCCCTTGCGCTGTGCCCCAGCCCTGGCCCGGGGGAATAGGCGGCAGCCCGCCCACAGGGCGGGGGGCACAGCTGAAAGGGGTTGTGGGGGAGGGCGGCCCCTGGCTGGGGTCAAAGGGCGAGCGCCCGGTGCCGGTGCGCGCGTGCGCAGTCAGCGGCGGCGACGCGCTGGGGGTGGGCAGCGGGTAGGTGAAGGAGGCCAGGCGAGGAGACGAGGGGGGCTGGGAGGGCTCCACCTTGGCGGGTCCAGCCGTGGAGGCGCATCTTGTGTGAGTGTGAGTGAGTGTGAGTGTGTGTGTGTGGAGAGAGAGACAGCCCCCCGCCCCGGCCGCCCGGCCCGGCCCGTCACCCCCGTCCCTCGGAGCCCGCCGGACCCGGCCGGCGAACTCAACAGGCCCGGCCGGGCGCGGGGCCTGGGGCGGGAGGAGGCGGCGGGGAAGCGCAGAGACGCTGGGATCTTGAGCGGGGCAGGGGCGCCCTCCGCCGTCTAGGGCCACACCACCCTGAACGCCCCCCGGTCTCCTCTGGTCTCGGAAGCTAAGCAGGGTCGGGCCTGGTTAGTACTTGGATGGGAGAAGACCGCCTGGGAATACCGGGTGCCGTAGGCTTCTTCTTCTTCTTTTTTTTTTTTTTTTGCCTCTTGTTCTGTCCCCTTTCTGGGAGCGCGGCGGCGGCCCGGGGTGGGGGTCACCCCCACCCTCAGCGCCCGCCGTGGGGTGCCTGGCGCCCCAGCCCGCACCGTGGGGCCTCCTCTTGTCCCAAGCCGCGACACCGCCGCCACGCGGCAGCATGCGTGGCATCTGGACTGTCAGGTCTCAGACCAAAGGTCTGCTCTGTGGGAACCGACACGCTGGAGGAAACCTTGAGAGTCTGAGAGGGGAGGGAGTTCCAGAAGGAGGCCAGGATGTCATTTTGAGGGAGTATGGGACCAGAACTCGTCCCGTTGCTTTTGGGGTTCTATGGGCTCCACGTAGGAATCTTTGGTGGTGGCAGCTGATGTTGGGGGATCCGGAGTCACACCCAGACCTGCTCCACAGGCCTCCTTTTACTTTTCTCTTTGGAGTCGTTATTTTTAAAAAGTGTCTCTTACCTCTCTCATTGCATTTTCTTTTCTCTCTCTTTTCAAGCAGATGATGGGAGTACAAGTATTCAGGTGACATGTGTTGCCCGTGCCCCCCTCCCCCCTGTGTTCTTATTCATTTACCTCTCATGTTGTTCCAGCGTATTGTGGGGGCACCAATGTTAAGGTCGGGTACGTTGCCCTCTCCCAGCCTCCCCCCTCGGGTCAGAGCTTCAAGTGCGCCCATCCCCCAGTCGGTGCGCACCCACCCCATTCCTAATGGAGGTGTATGCCCCTCCCCTCCCCCCACCCGCCCGACACCCACCCGATGATGAAGGTGATTCCTCTCTGTCCACTTAGGTGTCCATCCGTTCGTACCCATTTGCTGGTGAGCGCGCTCACGGGGCGCTCGTGTGTCCATTCTTGGGATACTTGGCTTACTGGAACGGGTTCCAGCTCTGGCCAGGAGAACACGAGAGGCGCCCTCTCACCGCTGCTCCTCACAGCCCAATGGCACTCCGTGGTGTCCACGCGCCACATTTTATTAATGCACTCCTGGATGGATGGGCACTCGGGTCGCTTCCACATCTTTGCGATTGTGTGAATTGTGCCCTAACTGTCACCCTAACCCTTACCCAGCCCGTGTCCTCTGCCCCTGCCTGACGCACTCCTCCCCGGCCAGGCCCAGGCCCGTCACTGTCCCGGGCCCCCGCCTGACCGGCTCCTTCCCGCCCGGCCTGTCACCGTCCTCTGCCCCTGCCTGACATGCTCCTTCCCGCCCGTCCGGCCTCTCACCGTCCTCGGCCCCTGCCTGACCGGCTCCTCCGTCGCCTGGGCCTTCCAAGGGCTTGGTGTGGACGCTGCTTCCAGGAAGCCCTCCAGAAACCCGGCAGCAGGGTGGCCGCAGCAGTCTCCAGCAGCCGTCCCTAAGTCGCGTGCGGGGCCCCCGCTGTGCCGCGGGGACCCAGCCTGGTGTCTTCCCTGAGGCCCTGCGGCTGCCGCTCCCCGCAAGGGGAGAGTCGCGGAGGTGGGGACCGCCTCCTGATGGGGACGTACACGCAGCTCTCCACGTCGGATTCCGGGGCTCTCTGTCCTGCCCGAAGGCCCAGCTGGCCTGCGGGTCCTTAGAGTGGCAAAAACATCCGAAAGCTGAGATTGAGGGTCCGGTGGGTGTCTGCGCTTTTGTGCTGGGCACCCCAGGGAGGCCCGGGGGCTGGCTGGACAACGCGGTCTGCTGGGCGGGGGGGGGGGGGGGTTAGAGGAGCAACTGATGCCCTTTGCACTTTGGGTAGCAAGAGTCTGAGGTGTCTCTGAGCCCTGTGCCATGTCGGGGGGGGGGGGCGGGGGGGGAAGAGGAGGAGGAGGAGGAGGTGGGAAGGGCCGGGGCCTGCAGTCGTGTTCCCGGGGTGGCAGGGCAAGTGGCTTCTTCCACAGGCTGCTTGGCCTGGGCTCCCTGCACCTGGGCCTTTGGAGGACCGGCCCTGTGCTTGCCAACGCTTCCTGCAGGGACCCAGAGCTGGGAGGTTGCATCTCTCAGCCCTGGGTCGGGCAGAGCCCCAGCGGGCCATGCCCACAACCTCTCTCAGCACCGGTCCCCCAGAAGGCTCCTTGGGGACCAGGATTCTCTTGCGGTGACTCTTTAAGGTCTGGCCCCTGGATGGAGGGGCACCAGGAGTAGAGGAGCAGGAAGGGGAAGGGGGTGGCCATGCGAGGGGACACTTTGAGGCCAAGTCCCAGCTTCAGCCTGATCCTCCTGGGAACCCCGGGGTGTACGTCACACCTCCTGGTTGTCCCGCTCTGAGACAAGGAGCCGGGCTTCGCATTCCCACAGCAGCCAGTCGTGGGCTGAGGACACCTGGGGCGTTGGGAACTCCCTGGCTTCTCCTTGGTTTAACATCTGGAGCTGCTTGTGAATCGTGCCGCCACACACACCCGAGTGCAGGTGTCTTCCGCACAGACTGCGGGCCTCGCTCTTCTGAATGCCGCTAGCTGGCCACCCACCCACGGGAGAACCTGGTCAGGGTACTTTCTCTCAGGGGCAGACTCTTTTCCGGGCGGGCTACCGGTGTCTCTGTTTGCTCCTTTCTTTCTTCCATTTCGGGAAAGTCTTCCTTGCTGGGTGTGGAAATCTCCTATGCCTTCCCTCGCCTATTCTGTCAGCTTTCAAATTCTCTTTCAGTTGCCACCCTCACAGATGGATTAGGAAACTC
Source organism: Microcebus murinus (assembly GCF_040939455.1). NCBI lineage: Eukaryota > Metazoa > Chordata > Mammalia > Primates > Cheirogaleidae > Microcebus > Microcebus murinus. The sequence goes on along the minus strand of NW_027439011.1, from coordinate 14,079 downwards.
TTTCCGGTGCACTCATTAGTGAAATGACCTCAAGGAAGCTGGAATCCAATATCTAATCGCCGATTTTTAGCGAGTCCACACGCCAGGGTGGTCGGGGTCCAATGCAGCCCCGGCCAGGCCCAGGCCCCTTGGACCGGGCCACAGGAGGACACAGAGGAGGGTCCCGGCCCCCACGGTCGCGGTGCCGGCAGTTCTCCAAGGGCTTGGGCGTTTTCCAGAGGTAGGAGATGGAGGGGACTGATTTCTTCAGCGCCCCACAAACCACGCCACCCCACCCCACCCCACCCCACCCATGGGACACATCCCCAGAGAGAGATGCCCCATACACTCGCTCCCCTCCCCCTTGCGCTGTGCCCCAGCCCTGGCCCGGGGGAATAGGCGGCAGCCCGCCCACAGGGCGGGGGGCACAGCTGAAAGGGGTTGTGGGGGAGGGCGGCCCCTGGCTGGGGTCAAAGGGCGAGCGCCCGGTGCCGGTGCGCGCGTGCGCAGTCAGCGGCGGCGACGCGCTGGGGGTGGGCAGCGGGTAGGTGAAGGAGGCCAGGCGAGGAGACGAGGGGGGCTGGGAGGGCTCCACCTTGGCGGGTCCAGCCGTGGAGGCGCATCTTGTGTGAGTGTGAGTGAGTGTGAGTGTGTGTGTGTGGAGAGAGAGACAGCCCCCCGCCCCGGCCGCCCGGCCCGGCCCGTCACCCCCGTCCCTCGGAGCCCGCCGGACCCGGCCGGCGAACTCAACAGGCCCGGCCGGGCGCGGGGCCTGGGGCGGGAGGAGGCGGCGGGGAAGCGCAGAGACGCTGGGATCTTGAGCGGGGCAGGGGCGCCCTCCGCCGTCTAGGGCCACACCACCCTGAACGCCCCCCGGTCTCCTCTGGTCTCGGAAGCTAAGCAGGGTCGGGCCTGGTTAGTACTTGGATGGGAGAAGACCGCCTGGGAATACCGGGTGCCGTAGGCTTCTTCTTCTTCTTTTTTTTTTTTTTTTGCCTCTTGTTCTGTCCCCTTTCTGGGAGCGCGGCGGCGGCCCGGGGTGGGGGTCACCCCCACCCTCAGCGCCCGCCGTGGGGTGCCTGGCGCCCCAGCCCGCACCGTGGGGCCTCCTCTTGTCCCAAGCCGCGACACCGCCGCCACGCGGCAGCATGCGTGGCATCTGGACTGTCAGGTCTCAGACCAAAGGTCTGCTCTGTGGGAACCGACACGCTGGAGGAAACCTTGAGAGTCTGAGAGGGGAGGGAGTTCCAGAAGGAGGCCAGGATGTCATTTTGAGGGAGTATGGGACCAGAACTCGTCCCGTTGCTTTTGGGGTTCTATGGGCTCCACGTAGGAATCTTTGGTGGTGGCAGCTGATGTTGGGGGATCCGGAGTCACACCCAGACCTGCTCCACAGGCCTCCTTTTACTTTTCTCTTTGGAGTCGTTATTTTTAAAAAGTGTCTCTTACCTCTCTCATTGCATTTTCTTTTCTCTCTCTTTTCAAGCAGATGATGGGAGTACAAGTATTCAGGTGACATGTGTTGCCCGTGCCCCCCTCCCCCCTGTGTTCTTATTCATTTACCTCTCATGTTGTTCCAGCGTATTGTGGGGGCACCAATGTTAAGGTCGGGTACGTTGCCCTCTCCCAGCCTCCCCCCTCGGGTCAGAGCTTCAAGTGCGCCCATCCCCCAGTCGGTGCGCACCCACCCCATTCCTAATGGAGGTGTATGCCCCTCCCCTCCCCCCACCCGCCCGACACCCACCCGATGATGAAGGTGATTCCTCTCTGTCCACTTAGGTGTCCATCCGTTCGTACCCATTTGCTGGTGAGCGCGCTCACGGGGCGCTCGTGTGTCCATTCTTGGGATACTTGGCTTACTGGAACGGGTTCCAGCTCTGGCCAGGAGAACACGAGAGGCGCCCTCTCACCGCTGCTCCTCACAGCCCAATGGCACTCCGTGGTGTCCACGCGCCACATTTTATTAATGCACTCCTGGATGGATGGGCACTCGGGTCGCTTCCACATCTTTGCGATTGTGTGAATTGTGCCCTAACTGTCACCCTAACCCTTACCCAGCCCGTGTCCTCTGCCCCTGCCTGACGCACTCCTCCCCGGCCAGGCCCAGGCCCGTCACTGTCCCGGGCCCCCGCCTGACCGGCTCCTTCCCGCCCGGCCTGTCACCGTCCTCTGCCCCTGCCTGACATGCTCCTTCCCGCCCGTCCGGCCTCTCACCGTCCTCGGCCCCTGCCTGACCGGCTCCTCCGTCGCCTGGGCCTTCCAAGGGCTTGGTGTGGACGCTGCTTCCAGGAAGCCCTCCAGAAACCCGGCAGCAGGGTGGCCGCAGCAGTCTCCAGCAGCCGTCCCTAAGTCGCGTGCGGGGCCCCCGCTGTGCCGCGGGGACCCAGCCTGGTGTCTTCCCTGAGGCCCTGCGGCTGCCGCTCCCCGCAAGGGGAGAGTCGCGGAGGTGGGGACCGCCTCCTGATGGGGACGTACACGCAGCTCTCCACGTCGGATTCCGGGGCTCTCTGTCCTGCCCGAAGGCCCAGCTGGCCTGCGGGTCCTTAGAGTGGCAAAAACATCCGAAAGCTGAGATTGAGGGTCCGGTGGGTGTCTGCGCTTTTGTGCTGGGCACCCCAGGGAGGCCCGGGGGCTGGCTGGACAACGCGGTCTGCTGGGCGGGGGGGGGGGGTTAGAGGAGCAACTGATGCCCTTTGCACTTTGGGTAGCAAGAGTCTGAGGTGTCTCTGAGCCCTGTGCCATGTCGGGGGGGGGGGCGGGGGGGGAAGAGGAGGAGGAGGAGGAGGTGGGAAGGGCCGGGGCCTGCAGTCGTGTTCCCGGGGTGGCAGGGCAAGTGGCTTCTTCCACAGGCTGCTTGGCCTGGGCTCCCTGCACCTGGGCCTTTGGAGGACCGGCCCTGTGCTTGCCAACGCTTCCTGCAGGGACCCAGAGCTGGGAGGTTGCATCTCTCAGCCCTGGGTCGGGCAGAGCCCCAGCGGGCCATGCCCACAACCTCTCTCAGCACCGGTCCCCCAGAAGGCTCCTTGGGGACCAGGATTCTCTTGCGGTGACTCTTTAAGGTCTGGCCCCTGGATGGAGGGGCACCAGGAGTAGAGGAGCAGGAAGGGGAAGGGGGTGGCCATGCGAGGGGACACTTTGAGGCCAAGTCCCAGCTTCAGCCTGATCCTCCTGGGAACCCCGGGGTGTACGTCACACCTCCTGGTTGTCCCGCTCTGAGACAAGGAGCCGGGCTTCGCATTCCCACAGCAGCCAGTCGTGGGCTGAGGACACCTGGGGCGTTGGGAACTCCCTGGCTTCTCCTTGGTTTAACATCTGGAGCTGCTTGTGAATCGTGCCGCCACACACACCCGAGTGCAGGTGTCTTCCGCACAGACTGCGGGCCTCGCTCTTCTGAATGCCGCTAGCTGGCCACCCACCCACGGGAGAACCTGGTCAGGGTACTTTCTCTCAGGGGCAGACTCTTTTCCGGGCGGGCTACCGGTGTCTCTGTTTGCTCCTTTCTTTCTTCCATTTCGGGAAAGTCTTCCTTGCTGGGTGTGGAAATCTCCTATGCCTTCCCTCGCCTATTCTGTCAGCTTTCAAATTCTCTTTCAGTTGCCACCCTCACAGATGGATTAGGAAACTCTTTCCGGTGCACTCATTAGTGAAATGACCTCAAGGAAGCTGGAATCCAATATCTAATCGCCGATTTTTAGCGAGTCCACACGCCAGGGTGGTCGGGGTCCAATGCAGCCCCGGCCAGGCCCAGGCCCCTTGGACCGGGCCACAGGAGGACACAGAGGAGGGTCCCGGCCCCCACGGTCGCGGTGCCGGCAGTTCTCCAAGGGCTTGGGCGTTTTCCAGAGGTAGGAGATGGAGGGGACTGATTTCTTCAGCGCCCCACAAACCACGCCACCCCACCCCACCCCACCCCACCCATGGGACACATCCCCAGAGAGAGATGCCCCATACACTCGCTCCCCTCCCCCTTGCGCTGTGCCCCAGCCCTGGCCCGGGGGAATAGGCGGCAGCCCGCCCACAGGGCGGGGGGCACAGCTGAAAGGGGTTGTGGGGGAGGGCGGCCCCTGGCTGGGGTCAAAGGGCGAGCGCCCGGTGCCGGTGCGCGCGTGCGCAGTCAGCGGCGGCGACGCGCTGGGGGTGGGCAGCGGGTAGGTGAAGGAGGCCAGGCGAGGAGACGAGGGGGGCTGGGAGGGCTCCACCTTGGCGGGTCCAGCCGTGGAGGCGCATCTTGTGTGAGTGTGAGTGAGTGTGAGTGTGTGTGTGTGGAGAGAGAGACAGCCCCCCGCCCCGGCCGCCCGGCCCGGCCCGTCACCCCCGTCCCTCGGAGCCCGCCGGACCCGGCCGGCGAACTCAACAGGCCCGGCCGGGCGCGGGGCCTGGGGCGGGAGGAGGCGGCGGGGAAGCGCAGAGACGCTGGGATCTTGAGCGGGGCAGGGGCGCCCTCCGCCGTCTAGGGCCACACCACCCTGAACGCCCCCCGGTCTCCTCTGGTCTCGGAAGCTAAGCAGGGTCGGGCCTGGTTAGTACTTGGATGGGAGAAGACCGCCTGGGAATACCGGGTGCCGTAGGCTTCTTCTTCTTCTTTTTTTTTTTTTTTTGCCTCTTGTTCTGTCCCCTTTCTGGGAGCGCGGCGGCGGCCCGGGGTGGGGGTCACCCCCACCCTCAGCGCCCGCCGTGGGGTGCCTGGCGCCCCAGCCCGCACCGTGGGGCCTCCTCTTGTCCCAAGCCGCGACACCGCCGCCACGCGGCAGCATGCGTGGCATCTGGACTGTCAGGTCTCAGACCAAAGGTCTGCTCTGTGGGAACCGACACGCTGGAGGAAACCTTGAGAGTCTGAGAGGGGAGGGAGTTCCAGAAGGAGGCCAGGATGTCATTTTGAGGGAGTATGGGACCAGAACTCGTCCCGTTGCTTTTGGGGTTCTATGGGCTCCACGTAGGAATCTTTGGTGGTGGCAGCTGATGTTGGGGGATCCGGAGTCACACCCAGACCTGCTCCACAGGCCTCCTTTTACTTTTCTCTTTGGAGTCGTTATTTTTAAAAAGTGTCTCTTACCTCTCTCATTGCATTTTCTTTTCTCTCTCTTTTCAAGCAGATGATGGGAGTACAAGTATTCAGGTGACATGTGTTGCCCGTGCCCCCCTCCCCCCTGTGTTCTTATTCATTTACCTCTCATGTTGTTCCAGCGTATTGTGGGGGCACCAATGTTAAGGTCGGGTACGTTGCCCTCTCCCAGCCTCCCCCCTCGGGTCAGAGCTTCAAGTGCGCCCATCCCCCAGTCGGTGCGCACCCACCCCATTCCTAATGGAGGTGTATGCCCCTCCCCTCCCCCCACCCGCCCGACACCCACCCGATGATGAAGGTGATTCCTCTCTGTCCACTTAGGTGTCCATCCGTTCGTACCCATTTGCTGGTGAGCGCGCTCACGGGGCGCTCGTGTGTCCATTCTTGGGATACTTGGCTTACTGGAACGGGTTCCAGCTCTGGCCAGGAGAACACGAGAGGCGCCCTCTCACCGCTGCTCCTCACAGCCCAATGGCACTCCGTGGTGTCCACGCGCCACATTTTATTAATGCACTCCTGGATGGATGGGCACTCGGGTCGCTTCCACATCTTTGCGATTGTGTGAATTGTGCCCTAACTGTCACCCTAACCCTTACCCAGCCCGTGTCCTCTGCCCCTGCCTGACGCACTCCTCCCCGGCCAGGCCCAGGCCCGTCACTGTCCCGGGCCCCCGCCTGACCGGCTCCTTCCCGCCCGGCCTGTCACCGTCCTCTGCCCCTGCCTGACATGCTCCTTCCCGCCCGTCCGGCCTCTCACCGTCCTCGGCCCCTGCCTGACCGGCTCCTCCGTCGCCTGGGCCTTCCAAGGGCTTGGTGTGGACGCTGCTTCCAGGAAGCCCTCCAGAAACCCGGCAGCAGGGTGGCCGCAGCAGTCTCCAGCAGCCGTCCCTAAGTCGCGTGCGGGGCCCCCGCTGTGCCGCGGGGACCCAGCCTGGTGTCTTCCCTGAGGCCCTGCGGCTGCCGCTCCCCGCAAGGGGAGAGTCGCGGAGGTGGGGACCGCCTCCTGATGGGGACGTACACGCAGCTCTCCACGTCGGATTCCGGGGCTCTCTGTCCTGCCCGAAGGCCCAGCTGGCCTGCGGGTCCTTAGAGTGGCAAAAACATCCGAAAGCTGAGATTGAGGGTCCGGTGGGTGTCTGCGCTTTTGTGCTGGGCACCCCAGGGAGGCCCGGGGGCTGGCTGGACAACGCGGTCTGCTGGGCGGGGGGGGGGGGTTAGAGGAGCAACTGATGCCCTTTGCACTTTGGGTAGCAAGAGTCTGAGGTGTCTCTGAGCCCTGTGCCATGTCGGGGGGGGGGGCGGGGGGGGAAGAGGAGGAGGAGGAGGAGGTGGGAAGGGCCGGGGCCTGCAGTCGTGTTCCCGGGGTGGCAGGGCAAGTGGCTTCTTCCACAGGCTGCTTGGCCTGGGCTCCCTGCACCTGGGCCTTTGGAGGACCGGCCCTGTGCTTGCCAACGCTTCCTGCAGGGACCCAGAGCTGGGAGGTTGCATCTCTCAGCCCTGGGTCGGGCAGAGCCCCAGCGGGCCATGCCCACAACCTCTCTCAGCACCGGTCCCCCAGAAGGCTCCTTGGGGACCAGGATTCTCTTGCGGTGACTCTTTAAGGTCTGGCCCCTGGATGGAGGGGCACCAGGAGTAGAGGAGCAGGAAGGGGAAGGGGGTGGCCATGCGAGGGGACACTTTGAGGCCAAGTCCCAGCTTCAGCCTGATCCTCCTGGGAACCCCGGGGTGTACGTCACACCTCCTGGTTGTCCCGCTCTGAGACAAGGAGCCGGGCTTCGCATTCCCACAGCAGCCAGTCGTGGGCTGAGGACACCTGGGGCGTTGGGAACTCCCTGGCTTCTCCTTGGTTTAACATCTGGAGCTGCTTGTGAATCGTGCCGCCACACACACCCGAGTGCAGGTGTCTTCCGCACAGACTGCGGGCCTCGCTCTTCTGAATGCCGCTAGCTGGCCACCCACCCACGGGAGAACCTGGTCAGGGTACTTTCTCTCAGGGGCAGACTCTTTTCCGGGCGGGCTACCGGTGTCTCTGTTTGCTCCTTTCTTTCTTCCATTTCGGGAAAGTCTTCCTTGCTGGGTGTGGAAATCTCCTATGCCTTCCCTCGCCTATTCTGTCAGCTTTCAAATTCTCTTTCAGTTGCCACCCTCACAGATGGATTAGGAAACTCTTTCCGGTGCACTCATTAGTGAAATGACCTCAAGGAAGCTGGAATCCAATATCTAATCGCCGATTTTTAGCGAGTCCACACGCCAGGGTGGTCGGGGTCCAATGCAGCCCCGGCCAGGCCCAGGCCCCTTGGACCGGGCCACAGGAGGACACAGAGGAGGGTCCCGGCCCCCACGGTCGCGGTGCCGGCAGTTCTCCAAGGGCTTGGGCGTTTTCCAGAGGTAGGAGATGGAGGGGACTGATTTCTTCAGCGCCCCACAAACCACGCCACCCCACCCCACCCCACCCCACCCATGGGACACATCCCCAGAGAGAGATGCCCCATACACTCGCTCCCCTCCCCCTTGCGCTGTGCCCCAGCCCTGGCCCGGGGGAATAGGCGGCAGCCCGCCCACAGGGCGGGGGGCACAGCTGAAAGGGGTTGTGGGGGAGGGCGGCCCCTGGCTGGGGTCAAAGGGCGAGCGCCCGGTGCCGGTGCGCGCGTGCGCAGTCAGCGGCGGCGACGCGCTGGGGGTGGGCAGCGGGTAGGTGAAGGAGGCCAGGCGAGGAGACGAGGGGGGCTGGGAGGGCTCCACCTTGGCGGGTCCAGCCGTGGAGGCGCATCTTGTGTGAGTGTGAGTGAGTGTGAGTGTGTGTGTGTGGAGAGAGAGACAGCCCCCCGCCCCGGCCGCCCGGCCCGGCCCGTCACCCCCGTCCCTCGGAGCCCGCCGGACCCGGCCGGCGAACTCAACAGGCCCGGCCGGGCGCGGGGCCTGGGGCGGGAGGAGGCGGCGGGGAAGCGCAGAGACGCTGGGATCTTGAGCGGGGCAGGGGCGCCCTCCGCCGTCTAGGGCCACACCACCCTGAACGCCCCCCGGTCTCCTCTGGTCTCGGAAGCTAAGCAGGGTCGGGCCTGGTTAGTACTTGGATGGGAGAAGACCGCCTGGGAATACCGGGTGCCGTAGGCTTCTTCTTCTTCTTTTTTTTTTTTTTTTGCCTCTTGTTCTGTCCCCTTTCTGGGAGCGCGGCGGCGGCCCGGGGTGGGGGTCACCCCCACCCTCAGCGCCCGCCGTGGGGTGCCTGGCGCCCCAGCCCGCACCGTGGGGCCTCCTCTTGTCCCAAGCCGCGACACCGCCGCCACGCGGCAGCATGCGTGGCATCTGGACTGTCAGGTCTCAGACCAAAGGTCTGCTCTGTGGGAACCGACACGCTGGAGGAAACCTTGAGAGTCTGAGAGGGGAGGGAGTTCCAGAAGGAGGCCAGGATGTCATTTTGAGGGAGTATGGGACCAGAACTCGTCCCGTTGCTTTTGGGGTTCTATGGGCTCCACGTAGGAATCTTTGGTGGTGGCAGCTGATGTTGGGGGATCCGGAGTCACACCCAGACCTGCTCCACAGGCCTCCTTTTACTTTTCTCTTTGGAGTCGTTATTTTTAAAAAGTGTCTCTTACCTCTCTCATTGCATTTTCTTTTCTCTCTCTTTTCAAGCAGATGATGGGAGTACAAGTATTCAGGTGACATGTGTTGCCCGTGCCCCCCTCCCCCCTGTGTTCTTATTCATTTACCTCTCATGTTGTTCCAGCGTATTGTGGGGGCACCAATGTTAAGGTCGGGTACGTTGCCCTCTCCCAGCCTCCCCCCTCGGGTCAGAGCTTCAAGTGCGCCCATCCCCCAGTCGGTGCGCACCCACCCCATTCCTAATGGAGGTGTATGCCCCTCCCCTCCCCCCACCCGCCCGACACCCACCCGATGATGAAGGTGATTCCTCTCTGTCCACTTAGGTGTCCATCCGTTCGTACCCATTTGCTGGTGAGCGCGCTCACGGGGCGCTCGTGTGTCCATTCTTGGGATACTTGGCTTACTGGAACGGGTTCCAGCTCTGGCCAGGAGAACACGAGAGGCGCCCTCTCACCGCTGCTCCTCACAGCCCAATGGCACTCCGTGGTGTCCACGCGCCACATTTTATTAATGCACTCCTGGATGGATGGGCACTCGGGTCGCTTCCACATCTTTGCGATTGTGTGAATTGTGCCCTAACTGTCACCCTAACCCTTACCCAGCCCGTGTCCTCTGCCCCTGCCTGACGCACTCCTCCCCGGCCAGGCCCAGGCCCGTCACTGTCCCGGGCCCCCGCCTGACCGGCTCCTTCCCGCCCGGCCTGTCACCGTCCTCTGCCCCTGCCTGACATGCTCCTTCCCGCCCGTCCGGCCTCTCACCGTCCTCGGCCCCTGCCTGACCGGCTCCTCCGTCGCCTGGGCCTTCCAAGGGCTTGGTGTGGACGCTGCTTCCAGGAAGCCCTCCAGAAACCCGGCAGCAGGGTGGCCGCAGCAGTCTCCAGCAGCCGTCCCTAAGTCGCGTGCGGGGCCCCCGCTGTGCCGCGGGGACCCAGCCTGGTGTCTTCCCTGAGGCCCTGCGGCTGCCGCTCCCCGCAAGGGGAGAGTCGCGGAGGTGGGGACCGCCTCCTGATGGGGACGTACACGCAGCTCTCCACGTCGGATTCCGGGGCTCTCTGTCCTGCCCGAAGGCCCAGCTGGCCTGCGGGTCCTTAGAGTGGCAAAAACATCCGAAAGCTGAGATTGAGGGTCCGGTGGGTGTCTGCGCTTTTGTGCTGGGCACCCCAGGGAGGCCCGGGGGCTGGCTGGACAACGCGGTCTGCTGGGCGGGGGGGGGGGGGGGGGGGGTTAGAGGAGCAACTGATGCCCTTTGCACTTTGGGTAGCAAGAGTCTGAGGTGTCTCTGAGCCCTGTGCCATGTCGGGGGGGGGGGCGGGGGGGGAAGAGGAGGAGGAGGAGGAGGTGGGAAGGGCCGGGGCCTGCAGTCGTGTTCCCGGGGTGGCAGGGCAAGTGGCTTCTTCCACAGGCTGCTTGGCCTGGGCTCCCTGCACCTGGGCCTTTGGAGGACCGGCCCTGTGCTTGCCAACGCTTCCTGCAGGGACCCAGAGCTGGGAGGTTGCATCTCTCAGCCCTGGGTCGGGCAGAGCCCCAGCGGGCCATGCCCACAACCTCTCTCAGCACCGGTCCCCCAGAAGGCTCCTTGGGGACCAGGATTCTCTTGCGGTGACTCTTTAAGGTCTGGCCCCTGGATGGAGGGGCACCAGGAGTAGAGGAGCAGGAAGGGGAAGGGGGTGGCCATGCGAGGGGACACTTTGAGGCCAAGTCCCAGCTTCAGCCTGATCCTCCTGGGAACCCCGGGGTGTACGTCACACCTCCTGGTTGTCCCGCTCTGAGACAAGGAGCCGGGCTTCGCATTCCCACAGCAGCCAGTCGTGGGCTGAGGACACCTGGGGCGTTGGGAACTCCCTGGCTTCTCCTTGGTTTAACATCTGGAGCTGCTTGTGAATCGTGCCGCCACACACACCCGAGTGCAGGTGTCTTCCGCACAGACTGCGGGCCTCGCTCTTCTGAATGCCGCTAGCTGGCCACCCACCCACGGGTGAACCTGGTCAGGGTACTTTCTCTCAGGGGCAGACTCTTTTCCGGGCGGGCTACCGGTGTCTCTGTTTGCTCCTTTCTTTCTTCCATTTCGGGAAAGTCTTCCTTGCTGGGTGTGGAAATCTCCTATGCCTTCCCTCGCCTATTCTGTCAGCTTTCAAATTCTCTTTCAGTTGCCACCCTCACAGATGGATTAGGAAACTCTTTCCGGTGCACTCATTAGTGAAATGACCTCAAGGAAGCTGGAATCCAATATCTAATCGCCGATTTTTAGCGAGTCCACACGCCAGGGTGGTCGGGGTCCAATGCAGCCCCGGCCAGGCCCAGGCCCCTTGGACCGGGCCACAGGAGGACACAGAGGAGGGTCCCGGCCCCCACGGTCGCGGTGCCGGCAGTTCTCCAAGGGCTTGGGCGTTTTCCAGAGGTAGGAGATGGAGGGGACTGATTTCTTCAGCGCCCCACAAACCACGCCACCCCACCCCACCCCACCCCACCCATGGGACACATCCCCAGAGAGAGATGCCCCATACACTCGCTCCCCTCCCCCTTGCGCTGTGCCCCAGCCCTGGCCCGGGGGAATAGGCGGCAGCCCGCCCACAGGGCGGGGGGCACAGCTGAAAGGGGTTGTGGGGGAGGGCGGCCCCTGGCTGGGGTCAAAGGGCGAGCGCCCGGTGCCGGTGCGCGCGTGCGCAGTCAGCGGCGGCGACGCGCTGGGGGTGGGCAGCGGGTAGGTGAAGGAGGCCAGGCGAGGAGACGAGGGGGGCTGGGAGGGCTCCACCTTGGCGGGTCCAGCCGTGGAGGCGCATCTTGTGTGAGTGTGAGTGAGTGTGAGTGTGTGTGTGTGGAGAGAGAGACAGCCCCCCGCCCCGGCCGCCCGGCCCGGCCCGTCACCCCCGTCCCTCGGAGCCCGCCGGACCCGGCCGGCGAACTCAACAGGCCCGGCCGGGCGCGGGGCCTGGGGCGGGAGGAGGCGGCGGGGAAGCGCAGAGACGCTGGGATCTTGAGCGGGGCAGGGGCGCCCTCCGCCGTCTAGGGCCACACCACCCTGAACGCCCCCCGGTCTCCTCTGGTCTCGGAAGCTAAGCAGGGTCGGGCCTGGTTAGTACTTGGATGGGAGAAGACCGCCTGGGAATACCGGGTGCCGTAGGCTTCTTCTTCTTCTTTTTTTTTTTTTTTGCCTCTTGTTCTGTCCCCTTTCTGGGAGCGCGGCGGCGGCCCGGGGTGGGGGTCACCCCCACCCTCAGCGCCCGCCGTGGGGTGCCTGGCGCCCCAGCCCGCACCGTGGGGCCTCCTCTTGTCCCAAGCCGCGACACCGCCGCCACGCGGCAGCATGCGTGGCATCTGGACTGTCAGGTCTCAGACCAAAGGTCTGCTCTGTGGGAACCGACACGCTGGAGGAAACCTTGAGAGTCTGAGAGGGGAGGGAGTTCCAGAAGGAGGCCAGGATGTCATTTTGAGGGAGTATGGGACCAGAACTCGTCCCGTTGCTTTTGGGGTTCTATGGGCTCCACGTAGGAATCTTTGGTGGTGGCAGCTGATGTTGGGGGATCCGGAGTCACACCCAGACCTGCTCCACAGGCCTCCTTTTACTTTTCTCTTTGGAGTCGTTATTTTTAAAAAGTGTCTCTTACCTCTCTCATTGCATTTTCTTTTCTCTCTCTTTTCAAGCAGATGATGGGAGTACAAGTATTCAGGTGACATGTGTTGCCCGTGCCCCCCTCCCCCCTGTGTTCTTATTCATTTACCTCTCATGTTGTTCCAGCGTATTGTGGGGGCACCAATGTTAAGGTCGGGTACGTTGCCCTCTCCCAGCCTCCCCCCTCGGGTCAGAGCTTCAAGTGCGCCCATCCCCCAGTCGGTGCGCACCCACCCCATTCCTAATGGAGGTGTATGCCCCTCCCCTCCCCCCACCCGCCCGACACCCACCCGATGATGAAGGTGATTCCTCTCTGTCCACTTAGGTGTCCATCCGTTCGTACCCATTTGCTGGTGAGCGCGCTCACGGGGCGCTCGTGTGTCCATTCTTGGGATACTTGGCTTACTGGAACGGGTTCCAGCTCTGGCCAGGAGAACACGAGAGGCGCCCTCTCACCGCTGCTCCTCACAGCCCAATGGCACTCCGTGGTGTCCACGCGCCACATTTTATTAATGCACTCCTGGATGGATGGGCACTCGGGTCGCTTCCACATCTTTGCGATTGTGTGAATTGTGCCCTAACTGTCACCCTAACCCTTACCCAGCCCGTGTCCTCTGCCCCTGCCTGACGCACTCCTCCCCGGCCAGGCCCAGGCCCGTCACTGTCCCGGGCCCCCGCCTGACCGGCTCCTTCCCGCCCGGCCTGTCACCGTCCTCTGCCCCTGCCTGACATGCTCCTTCCCGCCCGTCCGGCCTCTCACCGTCCTCGGCCCCTGCCTGACCGGCTCCTCCGTCGCCTGGGCCTTCCAAGGGCTTGGTGTGGACGCTGCTTCCAGGAAGCCCTCCAGAAACCCGGCAGCAGGGTGGCCGCAGCAGTCTCCAGCAGCCGTCCCTAAGTCGCGTGCGGGGCCCCCGCTGTGCCGCGGGGACCCAGCCTGGTGTCTTCCCTGAGGCCCTGCGGCTGCCGCTCCCCGCAAGGGGAGAGTCGCGGAGGTGGGGACCGCCTCCTGATGGGGACGTACACGCAGCTCTCCACGTCGGATTCCGGGGCTCTCTGTCCTGCCCGAAGGCCCAGCTGGCCTGCGGGTCCTTAGAGTGGCAAAAACATCCGAAAGCTGAGATTGAGGGTCCGGTGGGTGTCTGCGCTTTTGTGCTGGGCACCCCAGGGAGGCCCGGGGGCTGGCTGGACAACGCGGTCTGCTGGGCGGGGGGGGGGGGGGTTAGAGGAGCAACTGATGCCCTTTGCACTTTGGGTAGCAAGAGTCTGAGGTGTCTCTGAGCCCTGTGCCATGTCGGGGGGGGGCGGGGGGGGGAAGAGGAGGAGGAGGAGGAGGTGGGAAGGGCCGGGGCCTGCAGTCGTGTTCCCGGGGTGGCAGGGCAAGTGGCTTCTTCCACAGGCTGCTTGGCCTGGGCTCCCTGCACCTGGGCCTTTGGAGGACCGGCCCTGTGCTTGCCAACGCTTCCTGCAGGGACCCAGAGCTGGGAGGTTGCATCTCTCAGCCCTGGGTCGGGCAGAGCCCCAGCGGGCCATGCCCACAACCTCTCTCAGCACCGGTCCCCCAGAAGGCTCCTTGGGGACCAGGATTCTCTTGCGGTGACTCTTTAAGGTCTGGCCCCTGGATGGAGGGGCACCAGGAGTAGAGGAGCAGGAAGGGGAAGGGGGTGGCCATGCGAGGGGACACTTTGAGGCCAAGTCCCAGCTTCAGCCTGATCCTCCTGGGAACCCCGGGGTGTACGTCACACCTCCTGGTTGTCCCGCTCTGAGACAAGGAGCCGGGCTTCGCATTCCCACAGCAGCCAGTCGTGGGCTGAGGACACCTGGGGCGTT